>NC_135783.1:257499321-257676821 GCF_051106095.1 Pogona vitticeps
TGTAAAGTCAGATACAGTGGTACCACGTTCGTACGTTGAAAAGTTTGTAAGTCAAAGCAAACTTTTCCATAGGAATGCATTGAAAACCATTTAATCCGTACCTCCTGTTTTTCGTTCATTTGTTGAGGCGCTGTTCGTAGGTAGAGACTTTAGTTCCCATAGGAACTAATGCAAAGCCGGTTAATCCGTACTCTACCACTAGGGGGGAGAATTTGGTTTTAATTTTTCTTCTTTTGACCTAAGATGAACTTGGGTCAAAAAAAGAGCAGGAAAGGTTTTTTTTGGGGGGGGGGGTCATTCATAAGTCGTGACTCTGTTTGCAAGTTGAAGCAACTTTTTGCAAACAGAGCTGTTCGTAACTCGAATCAGTCGCAAGTGGAGACATTCGTAAGTCAAAGTACCACTGTACTTAGAATTCAGTGCTGTATTTCATGGGACAAGAGCTGTCTGGTGGGAAATTCTATGATATCAGGACTCCATAGGATGGAATCACAGCAGTTAACATGGAATCAAACATCTGTAACTTGTGCAGAATTGTATAGGCACACTCTTTGTCACTCATATCAGCATCTGTGCTGGAGACTGAGACAGTAACATCATGACATGGTTGTGGAAAGGCATTTCTATCTATTTCAACTCATGGTTTTTACCCTTGTCTCAGACATCTGACGAAAGCTAGCAAGCAGCCATTGGTGCCATACTTGTTACATGTATCCCTCCCAAGATGCCAGCTTCCCTGCTTCTATATGAAGCAGTTTCTAGTGTGGGCATTAGCATGATGCAGCATCTCAGCATCCTCAGAACTAAGAGACATTATTTTATTTTTATTTTTTGACCATGGACCATAATGGCCAGGGATCTGGGAAGTTGTAGTAATGAAATGGAGTAGGAAGTAACATTTCCAAGCTCTGAGCTTTCCTGGATGCAACCTTTTGTATCCATACTATTGAATCAGCTTTGTAAGTCTAGTGAACAATGGGAAGAACTATTTCCATGCTGATTCTTCTAGATTTTTCAGTACTAGTCTCATTCTCACTACATTTTTGAATTGTCCGCTCACATTCTGAATCTGGTTGATACTCGAACTGTCTCCCCTCACATATGTTCCAAGCAGATTGGGATCTAGGCCTGGTGTGGAAGGATCCACAAAATGCAAGCTCTGTAAGAAAAACCCATGTGATCCCATCAGCACCATGAGCGCCCACCATTTATGCAACTGCACCAGCAGCATACAGTTGCAGCTTCTGAAAAGAACTCTGCATTTCTGAGGATACATATACAAGAAGCAGTAGCCTGCTCTCAGAGTAACAGCATCATTTTACAGATTTTAAGAATAAACTCATCATTAGAGACAGAACATCTGTGATCATTTAACACCAGTACTTTGTTTAACAGGGCTGTTTGTCTTAAAAAAAAACTTCATTAAACTATATCATGAGATTTAGTTTATAAAACCTGCATTATTTTTATTGGATTGAAAATCAAGGTTTTGAATGAAAAAAAATCTCTGATGTTTTAATATCACGCAAATATGTGCTGCACACTTGTAAGGGTGTACTTTCTTGTACAAGTAAGAAGGCCGTGCCAGTGATGATGTGAAGTATCTAAGTAGTAGAAATAATAATAACAGTTGTGCACTGTCAAGATGATTCTGTTTTGATCCTTGCTGTGGTTTCCTAGGTATAAAGTTCTCAAAAGTCCCTTTTTTGTGATGGTGGTAGCACTCTTAGAATGTACAGATTGCCCAAGGCGACACAGGCTGGCTTTTATCTTGTGAAGTACAGTATGTAATGGAACTTCCAACTCTTTCTCCAATTGACCAAGCTATTCAGCCAGTGTACTAAAAATAGCAACAGGTTTCACTTGAAAAAAAGTACACTTTCCAGTCACATTTTAAAATGAACCTTTTGTGGATTAATCTAACAAATTATTTGATAATCATTGTAAAGCCATGCACACTTAGGTGGGAGCAAGGCTCCCTGAGAGACAGAGAGAAAAATGAGAGTTTAAATAAAAATATATAAATGGGAGGTATATTTATGGATTGTGTATCAATGGGGATGTACTGTATGTATGCATATGAAAGAAGTGTGGATTTTGCTTTGGCCTTACCCACTGCTCTCATTTTCTGCATAGTTGGAAGGTTACCCTTGAAGGAGGATCTTCAGCTGAAAGGTTTCCCTGCATCTGATTACAATTTAGGCTTTGTCTTAGCTCTATTTTTTTAAATTCTGGTTTAAATTTCCTTCAACTTGTGGTAGATGGGTAGAGAAGTATTACAATTAATCTGAAGTACGAGCGATGCCATTAACTCTCTTTCATTCCTCTCTATGTCCTAGGTGTATGGGATGATCTTAACTTCATTCCTGTGGATCTCCATACATTTTAAGAACAGTTTGGACCGGAAGGGCAAATACATTCTCACAAGGCAATAGGACCTGGACTTTTGACTTCTGCACCAGGGAAACTGTTGTGGCTGTAGGAGAGACGCATTAGATTGTTTTTCACAAATGTGAACAGCAAATGGGTGGCCCTTAACCTTATTCTCCAGTCTCTCTTTTTTTGTTGTTGTTCTTTTCAAAACTTTCCATCGCACATGTGGATTAGACTAAATTAGACAAGCAGAAATGCAGCAGGCTTTGTAGGGCAGGCCTGACCAAAGTGTTCATCAACCAGGACATCAGAAGGATGGAGCGCTGAGTCAAAACACAAAGGCAGGATATAAACCAGGAACCAAGACGTTGCCCAGCCACAAGTACATCTGCCATCTGAAAAGCTATAATTCAGAGCCCTCAAAATAGCAAGTCAGAACAGAACAACCTATCCCAGCAAAAAGAAAAAAAAACGAAACCCAGGGGAATTTAACTTTCTTTGCTCAGCAACCTGCAAGAATCATTTCTGTTCACTTGAAGTGAGAAAGTGAGAGAAGGGGGTGGGGGTGGGGGTACCTGCAGCTCATTTTATACAATTTCTTTCACTACTTTTTTAGTCAATTCTGCTGAATGGAAATGTTAAGGCAGGTGTGATAAATCATTGGTCCCCAGATAATTTTGAACCAGAACTCTTACAGCCCCTTATTCGCTGTGCTTGTGAGGATTTCAGAGATTTGAAGCCCAAAACAATTGCACAGCCAAACATTTCCCCACTCCTATTTTAGAGCCTATTTGATTTTTATTACACTGTGTAATTTAAATAAACCAGGAAATAAACAATTTGTAGTTGTTTAAAACAACAACAACAACAACAACAACAACAGCCCATGAAAACACTTAAAGACTGTTATGCTACATCACTGATGGGCTAGACACATCTAAAGTTGTTCAGGATTATGATTGCAAATCCTAAATACAGTTGTCATTATTCCCAGTAAACACATATATAGAAGTGCACAGTAGTGCCAAACAAATATCTTTCTTTAGTTTGCCTTTGTTTAATAGTATGTCAATTATAATTACATTTACAATGGCCATGGACCTATTCTTCTAAGTTCAAAATTTTTAATTCACTTGGCCAAAGTGTGGGTATAAATTCTATATGATGAACATTATACATCTCCCCTCTGATATGTTCTTGTCCTGGTAGGTCTATGCTTTCAGTTGAGATCCAAACAGAGAATTATTATTGCTTTAAGGAACATCTGTTCTAGTTCCAAATACTGAAACTCTCTGGGTGCAATCAGAAGGCTGCGAAGGTGTGCACCTGATCAAACCAGAAAGGGTTGCTTTAATGGAACTAATCTCCCTTAAAGTGACCTTTATGTCTGCCAGGGAACTCCTGTGTAAACCACCCAGAGTAGACACATTCTAGATAGGCGGTATACAAGTTTTATAAATAAATAAATAAACTCCTGAAGCCAGGCCTCAAAAAATTTGAAGCCCTACAGCTAGACCAAAAAGGTCCAGCTTGGGCACATATTGGGGTCAGGCTGGAGTGTGTTTCCCCATGTATTGTGATCACCAAGAAATAGATTGCACTGGATCCTTCCGCAAGCAGTTCAAATTGCTATCTATTTTCCTCTGTGATTACATTCTTATTTTCTTTATACAGTAGCTATGGTACTGGGCCATTTCAGTAATCAAAGGTGACAGACATTTTTGAAGACACCCTACTTCCACAAGGTGTGGGCAGACTGGTTTTTAGACAACTTTTTGATTAACTGTTTATGTCATTAATGTTGACCACTGGATCTTTAAAAGTATGCCAAGAAAAACATGGGGCCTTGAAGATGGTAGGAAGAAGTCAGTCACAATATTATTGGATTACTAGTAGGCCATAGCTTAAAAGTGAGACATCAGAATTAAAAACGTACAGTCTTATTATGGAGGGCATGATGTGAAATTACAATCATGACACAGTTTTGTTATATCTTCCTTACTGGGGAAGGGAATCCATTCCAAGTAATTGGGACCTAAAGCTAATCATTAGTTGCAGAACTTGGTACCACAAAAGTTATGTAAGGCCCTCTGGAATCAACAGGAGGTCTGCCCCAGCTGGGATTGACAGTTGGCCTAACCATTTATAGAAGGGATGTGGTGATGCTGAGGGTTAAACTGCAAAAGCCTCTGTGCTGCAAGGTCAGAAGACCAGCCGTCATAAGATTGAATCCACATGATGGAGTGAGCTCCCGTCACTTGTCCCCGCTCCCGCCAACCTAGCGATTCGAAAGCATGTAAATGTGAGTACATAAATAGGTACTACCACGGTGAGAAGGTAATGGCATTCCGTGTCTAAGTCGCGCTGGCCATGTGACCACGGAAACTATCTATGGACAAACGCTGGCTCTATGGCTTGGAGACGGGGATGAGCACCGCGCCCTAGAGTCAAACATGACTGGACTAAATGTCAAGGGGAACCTTTACCTAACCATTTATAATTCGTTACTTCTAAGCTCTTATTTAAACAGTTGTGTCAGACATGTGCTTGGACAAAACATAGACACTGCTGCTGCCAATCTGCAATTCTTGTTCAGGCTTGTCTGGGATACACCAAAAGTGGTTAATATCTGGAGCCTATGTTCTGCTATAAATCCTTAGATAAAATGATCCTTGGGGCCCATCAGTATTTGTCAGCACTGCCTTATCCTCTGTGCAAGACGATGGAGAAATTATTCCACTCAACCTTCCTGAGGGATGGAATGTTGTACACTGATTGGCAGAGTGAGAAAAGAGCAAAAAAAAAAAAAAAAACCAGAAAGTCAGCATGTTTAGGAGACGGGATTTAGTGATTCACTGTGTGCACACAGGATACATTTTACAGGGAGCGGAGAGGCTTCCATGACATTTTCCCATGACACTTTGAAAAAATGAGCCCCTAAGCTCTAAACATGGAGGCAGGAGTGGAACATGACCTAAGCAGGTGTCAACAGCTCACCACAAAATGGCAAATTGAGTTACTCCTTGGGTCAGGTCTTGATCTGCTGTTGGTTTGTTGACTTCCGGAACCAGATCATTCCAGGACTATCTCAAACTAAATATAATATTAATTATATAGGTTCTTCTAAATATACATTATTACACTTTCTTTGGTGATGATGAAAGGAGAGTTTTGTGTAAAGCCAGTAAAAGCTCTGCTACATTACTAAAATAAATACATTTTTAAAAGACTCAAAGCCTCCAACTTTCTTCATCGGTGTTTGTGCAAAGCCACTGTTCCCTTTTCATAAAAAAGTTCTGAATTTCATGGTGGAAGGGTTGTGTTTTTCCAGTCCAAATATCATGTCTTTCTCTTTTACAGCCAGGTGATAAAATCCCCTTTGTTCTTTTTTCTTTCTTTTCTACTTGGGACCCATGACTTGTCCCTCAGCAGCCAGCATGGCAGGTTGATTGATGGGGCTCAGGGATGATAGGGTGGGAGAAGCCATGGTTTGCATCCAACTCAGTTGTTCAGCATTTAACAAAGAGACATACATGGTCACAGTGCTGAGATAAGGCAACCATTACACAAAAACAACTGGGCCTTGTTTCTTCACTGGTAATTTTAAGCTCTCCCAACTGGAAATAACATTTTGTATTTCTACCAGGACCCATGTCAAGAAAAACTGTCAAAAGATGCCTTGGCGAGGAATCCCCACTTCCTCCTTGCTTCTTAGTATTATGATCTCATCGGTTACTAGAGGTTCAGTTCTCCCTCCTGTGACTCTTTTGTCCTACAGTTGCTCCAATGGGTAGTATCTAGAGATGGGGGTATTGGTGTTTGTATGAATATCCCTGCAGAAGTGGCGTTAACAAGGGTCTAGCCTCATGGGGCTGGACAGTCTACTCACTGATTCTACGAATGGCTCTGCAGCACACGATCTTCGGCCTTGCAGTGAGGCTTGTCCTCCTGCCTCCTGCCAGGAGTAAGAAGCGGATCACACGCTGCAGAGCCATTCGTAGAATCGTACCATCTGCATCGGGTGAGTGGACTGTTAATGCCCCCTGTGTGGGGATATTCGTATACAAATACCCCCATCTCTAGTTGTATCAATTGGCCGGCCTTCCGCTGATGGGAGGGATCTTCAGTCCAATGGAAGAGAGAAGTGATTTTTCAGGTACCCTCCTCAACCACCATTTTAGCAGCCCCCTCAAATTTAATCTGGAGAATGAGGGGAATTTCAGAACAAAGTGGGAGGTAGAATGGGGAGACTGGGGAAGGGAAGAATTTGCCCTGAATCACCCCCCATCCCCTTTCCACTGATGAACGCCTCCATTAAATCAAAAAGTGTTCAACTGGCCATCAGTTGGACCACTACCCAATAGCTCCCTCGCAAGGAAAATCATATTTGTCAGCATGAAAAGTTTTAATGTAGCTAAGGCTTCACTGTAAGGAACACTAGCCTTTGGCTATCATTGCTAATGTTGTTATTCAAAGCCCAGATGGGAGGTCATGAGATTTCTGGCTGCTTCCAAGAAAATGAAATTAAAGTGCTCTTCTTTCTCCCCCTTATGTATGCAGACACTGCTGTTGCAGTTGCCGAGCTATTACCATAATGTACTCTAGGCAGTAAATCTCCCAACACTGAGAACACAAAGGGCAAGTGATGTTTCTGCTGAGCCCAATACAGAACATGCAGGCAACTTCACTGGACTTCAACAGAACAAATGTTTGGTGTTTTTTTGTTTTTGTTTTTGTTTGGGTTTTGATTTTCTTTGATTTTTTTAGCTCCTGGACCTTCCCTTTCCCCCATTGCTATCCTATAAATTGACTTAAATTGAAAATAGGGGAGTGATTGCAAAGCACCACTTTGTCTCAGTTGGTGGCAGTTTCAGAACAATAGGCTGCAGATCCCTGGTAAAGAACTTGGGCTTTGAAAACCTTTCTCCTTTCTTGGAGCATAATGAAAGTTGACCAATCCCAGTCAAACAGACTTGGAACTAAACATGTTACGTTTGGGGGGTAACTCAGTCTGTTTTACTGGGATTGGTCTACTTTTAACTTGGGCTCTCTTGGTGTAATCTGTGAAGTTGACTATGTGGTGGTCCTGTAAATAAGAAGATCTTTTCTTTGGGAAAGGAAAATATTAGACAGATTAAGTATATATGGGTGCGCTTGAAAATCAGAAGAGACTCCAACATGTTCTTTTGCTTTGGCCAGTTATATTTTCTGTGAAATCCAGGCTGCACGTATCTGATGTAGAACACTAGACTAAGTTGTTTCTTGATCTTTCTTCAGCATATTCTGACATAGAGATGGTCTCTGTTTTCCTAAGAGCTCTTTAAATACTTTGACTGAGACCTCTTCAGTATGTTCTGTTGCAAAGTTTTGAATGCTTGTTAAATTCCTCCAGCTGCACAACAAAAGTGTGGGATTCACAGAGCAGAATAGCTTCAAGTTCTCAGAGTATTCCCGTCCTTTTCTCATCAACTGGCACAGTCTCAGTAACTCAGTCAGTGAGACATTAGTAGGAGAAAGAATAAAACATTTCATTACTTACAGGTCTACAGCAAACTGACAAACATGACTGCCTTATTTCAGCAAACAGACAGACTCGACAGACTTAAGAGAGGGAAAGAGTCCTGAGCAGAGAGGTAGGGTTTCTTTGAATTCAGAGGCAGGGAAGGAATGATTGGTTAGTGCTGGATACATTGACAGTTCCCCAAGCCCAGAAAGGTCCCTTCCAGCCAAACCTACAAAAGGCAGCATTCAAGATTCCAAAAACTCCAACATGTTCCTCTCCTCCTCTCTTACAACACAGGGAACATAACAAAAACCCAATATAGTAATCTGTCATTTTACCAGGATCAAATATTGCTCATCATATTTATATCATAAGCTGCTGTAATCACTGTATTTGCGAAGGCTTTCATGACCAGGATCTAATGGTTGTTGTGGGTTTTTCTGGTTCTTTGGCTGTGTTCTACGTGCTACTCCTGTCCTCTGAAGATGCCGGCCACAGAGACTGGTGAAATGTTAGGAAGAACAACCTTCAGAACACAGCCAAAGAACCCAAAAAACTCACAACAATCACTGCTGTAATCACTTACAGGGACTCAACAGCTTTGGCAAAGGACCAAGATGGAACCTGGCACTGAAATGAAACCTGCAGGGTTACATCCCACTTGAATCACTATAACATGGTATACATGGGGCTGCCTTTGAAGATGGTTCAGAAACCTCAGCTGGTTCAAAATGCTACAGCCAGGCAGTGAGCAGGTAACTGTGAACAATAGCTCCACTGGCTGCCAGTCCATTTTTGGACTGAATTCAAAACACCGGTTATGATCTGTCAAGCCCTATGCAACTTGGGTCGAAGCGGTCTCAAATCAAGTACCTCCTTGTATGAGCCTTCTCAGCTCCTAAGATGTTCAAGGGAGGCCCTTCTCTCAGTCCCACTGCCTTTACGGATAGGTAACTGAAGGGCTGTGTATACTGTTGCCTCTGGTCAGGTCAGACCCTGATTGGAGAATTAAGCTAGTTAAAAATTGATTCAATCAGTGTTGGGGAACTAAATTGGGGTGGCTGGTCATGGTAGTATCCCATGAGCTTTGGGGATTTCTTCCAGCACACTTTTGTTCCCTCTGCTTCTTCCTCTGCAAACATATGTGAATCACCCTCTGTCCTCCAGTGTGCCTGCTAAAATTCAGTCTATTTGCTAATAATAGTTCCTGAGTTCCTTGCTTTGACTTCTCTGTACAGCAGGAAAAATGTTATGGTCAACCAAGAGCAACTCTGGAGCCAAAACATGAAATGTTTACAAATAACTATTTGAGCAGGCCCAAGCAAAAAGGAAAACCAATCAGCTGTAGCATGTTGAGGTAAGGCCACAGTCCCATTAAAACTCTGTGCTGTATTTAGTTCACCAACTTTTAACTGGCTGGTTTGGTTTTGTTTTAACATGAGCAGGCTAATACATGAACATAGGATAGAACTGAGTGCAGCACTGTTAGAACTGTTAAAAAGAAACAATTCTGCCTTCATATGGTGGAAATATAAGCCTTTTGCACAGTTTGTGCTGCTCTCTCAGAAGAATGCTTTAACATGAGTCCAGAACGGTCCATCCAGAAGGGTTTTGTTTTTTGTTTTATTGTGGTTGCATAGAAAACACAGCCTCATGTCTTCCAACATGGAAACTAGGACAAGCCAAAGATAAGAGCTTTTAGGAGTCACAGATTTTGATTAATAAGATAAACATATGCTAAACAATTCAGTTGAAATCAATAGCCACTTAAAGTGTTGAAAATTGTCAGAGTTATACTTGAAAGTGTGAAGGAAGAATAGAATTTGTAAGAAAAGAAATGAGCAACACTTGGAAACAAGTTACATAATTATAATTACTTCTTTACTTTTGAGTAACAAGCATGGAACTAAGTTACATTTTTAAAAAATAGCATGAGCTACCTTTTGGTGTAACAGATAATATTGCATAAGTACTGTACTTTGAAAAATATCCCCTATAGGGGGTACCCTTAATTTTAAATAGCACTTTAATGCACTTTAAAGAAGTTTTGAGGGGCACTCCCACAATTTTGCCATTCTTTTACTAGTCTTAAAAAACACGGGTTGTGTTGCTTTGTTTCAGCCTTTTTTGCATGCATTATCAAATTTGGCCAGTAGAGGGAACTGAGTACTATTTCCCAATAAGGACCAAAAAGCTTGGCAAACTGAGATACCTGATAAAAGAGGAAAAACAAGATCTATTTTTCCCTTAAAAGTAGCATGATTACAATTGCCTAGTTACCTAAAAACTCCCATAAATGTGTGATCAGCCTCATAAATAGATTGTTGTCACACCACAATCATGCAACAAGCAGTATTTGATGCACAGTCTCACATGAGAAACAGCAATGACTGTTTTTCACGTTCAACTGTTTCTCAATAACAGCAGGTATTTGCAAAAGTTTTCACATTTTGTTTTCCAAAAGAAAGAAAACCCTCCCTCCCACTCCTTCTTCCCCAAATCCCAAAAGGACCCACAATAGTGTATGAGCTAGGGTGGATATAAAATCAAATTTACACAACTGTTCATGCCCAGCTCTATTTGAAAGATAGCTTTTTTGAGATTTGATGTCTGACAAATCTGGAAAAGAGAGACTTTTGGTGACTTCGTTTTCTGGGAGTGGCTCCTGCTTTAGTGCCTTGCTCGTGTATGGACTCATGGGCATACGTAGGATCCAACATGGACACGGTTTGTATTGTTCTTGTTGGTTTTAATTCAGTTTAACATTTATTTGATTTAACATTACAAGTCATTGCCAAGTTTATTGTGTTTGCATCAGTTTTAAGTAAAGAAAAGAGCCCTGTAGAGCCAAGGGAACCTGTGTGAACCGGATGGCCAATGTGATGCCCAAAAAATACAAAACTGCTTTGATGGAGGTGTGCAGAACTCTGGGGTTTCCTTTGCACAAGCTTCTATTGCGGATTCACGCAGACTAAGGGGATGTGAAGGAGATTAAAGAGGCTGTATAGAAATGTGGCACTCTTGCCAAAATGCAAGAGAGAAAAGGAATGGAGAAAGAAAGGTTGCTGTGTGAATTCAAGGCTTCCTGTGCTGTTTGTAGGATTGGGAAGAGTAATGGAAGAAAAGATGGCATGGAAAACGGGAGGTAATTTTGGTAGACGCAGAAGTTACAACATTTTTGGCTGATGTGACAGGACAAATGGTAGGTGATAATTATGCTCCACTATCAATTTCCATCCTTGCAATGTATTTTTCCTTGAATTGCAGCATCGACTGTTAGCTTTAGCTTAGCAGACCGACAGTGCAGCTGGGGCTTCAAGCAGCAGACCTCATCCTGAAACTGAACATTTTTTTCAGGACTCACATGCAAAGCATTCGGGGAAATAGATCATGCTGCTTTCAAGGTTCAAGTCAGGAAATGAACTGAAGGTGATTTTTTAAAAAAGAAAATATAAAAAGATGAAAAATAATAGAGTTTGGTCCCTCTTATTCTGCATGTAGTTATAAGAGCAAGCAGGAAAGCTGCAGGAGAATGTTTTACAACATTAGAAAGTAGACGTTGTCTAGAGGGGCGGGGTAAAAATTGAATAAATAAATAAATAAATAAATAAATAAATAAATAAATAAATAAATAAATAAATAAATAAATAAATAAATTAATAAATTAATAAATTAATAAATTAATAAATTAATAAATTAATAAATTAATGGCATTTGGAAATATTAGTTATTTGTTCATTCTTTCATTTATTCTTTATCCATCCATCCCACCCAACTAGTAGCAAAGCTACTACTCTGGGTGGCAAACACAACCAAACATAACAATAATAGAAAGCAATAAAAATTATTTCAGTTTCTGAGCTAAAAGCAAAATTTCATGAGACTCAACATACTAAAGATCCTTCAGGATACTTAAGTGTACTGTACAACATGCTTTGGCTATGAAAGGTTTTGAAGCAAAGGAGATTTCCGAAGGAGATTTTAACCTGGATGTGCAGGAACTGGTTTTAGACGTTGCTGTTCTTTATAACTGCCTTCAAAAATCAAAAGCATAGTTTTTAGCAACAAGCCAAGTGGGTTGTCTTATGTAGAGCTCCTTTCTTCAGTAAAATGTTTAGAGAGAGGTGTCACTGACAAACAAAAAAGAAACTTCAGAATTTGGTGGCAAGAAAGAGCAACAAAAGGGTGTCATAACAAAGAAGCAGACTTGAGGAAATTAAATATTTAGAAGCTAAGAGAGAAATAGCCAGACACAAAATGACTGCTCAACACAGGCAGCCGGGGAACTTTAACCCATCTTTTCCACAAGCCCATGGATAGAAGATCTGAAGCAACTAGGAACCATAATAAGGAATTACGCTGTTTCAGATGTGAATTAAAACACCACTTCAGAAAGATTGTACTAATGGACCTAACCCAAATTGAGTTCATCAGGATTTAATGAGCAACCCAGGAAACCAGAAGAATGCAGGTTTAGGAGAAATGATTCAAAGTTTTATAGCTTATCAGTTGGCCCATGAAAAGGAAGGTTTAACCAGATGTGAAAAGGAAATATTGCAGGAACTGAAAGGACCTGAATACAATGAATATATGTCATTAGTAAGGTAAACTATACCTTTTTAATAGATTGTGGATCTCAAGTAATATAAGGAAACATCTGCAGGAAGTGGCTGCACTTGGGTCTACTGAGGAAACTAGCAGCCCATATGCATCTCCCATAGCCTTGGTAAGAAAGAAGCAAGGCGGTGGAGTGCAAGAAAACTGAACAATTTAACAAAGATGCTGATCCCCCACCCCCACCTAGAAGAGATATTTGCCTTGCTTGCAGGAACTAAGTGTGTGTTTTGGATATAAAAAACAAACATTATCAAGGGCCAGCGGAACCAGAAGATTGTGAGAAAACAGCTCTGCCACTCAGTTTGGGAACTGGCAATTTAAAATGCCTCAAACTCTGAAAAATGTTCCAGTAAATGATGGAGAATGCCGTGCATGATTAAAAATTTAACTGAAGTAATTGCATTTCTGGATGATTTGATCATGTTCTCGGCCACCCAAGGAAAGCATGAGGAACAACTGCTGAAGGTACTTAGGAAGCTTCAAAATTATGGATAGAAGCTAGCCCTTCCTAAATGCAAGCTATTTCAAACATCAGTGAAATATTTGTGCCACATAATATCTACAATAATAGAGTAAGATAAAGAGAAAAGTGGCATCACTATTGTTCCACCAAGGTTCACAATTCTCAATGAACTTAAGAGATTCCTTGCATTTGCTAGTTACAGTAGGAGATTCATAGCCAAGCCACTATTGGTGGGTAATAAAAGTCTTAGGTAGTGATCTCTCAAGCATAAATGGGATTCCAACTGTCAGATGGCCTTTGAGACCTTGAAACAAAAATTGACTACTATGCCTACATTGGGGTTTGCTGACCAGAGACATCCATGTACATTGCAAACAGATGCTTGTATTACAGGATTAGGAGTGGCATTATATCAGTTCCAGAATAGTGATCTTCGTGTCAGTACCTGAACCAGTAGATGTTTGAGTTGCAGTGAATGCAGTTACCCAGTGCAAAAGCAATGGTTGCTGAAATGGGCATGATTTTCCTTATAGAATTGAGTTTAAAATAATGACACTCAATAATCCTTTAACATATCAGCCAAATTAGATGCTAAGAGTCAGAGATGAGGCTCAGCCTTGCCCTTACTCAATTTCGAAACTGTTTATAGATTGGATGGAATAATGAAGATGCCATTTGTTTCTCCTGAAAATGAGATGATGCTTCATTGGAAGATGAGGAAGGAACTCGACAAGCGGAGCAGATCACCAATATATTATGTAGATGTCAGCAAAATCCTAAAATTTGGAAGTCAATGGATGCTGAGATTTGCAAGGCAGTCATCCAGGTTCATGCAGTCTCTGATGACTAATCTGCATCCAAAGAGTCACTGGAAAGGAACAACAGCTGTACTGAGACACCATTTTCTTCAGAAGACAGTGTTCCCAAACAACTTTTTAAAGTCAAGGATGCGGAGCTAACATACTCTGTGAACAGAGTGCTGCTCTTCTAGTCTGGAAAAGTTTGCACAGGAGAGATAAGTATATGACCACAGTGATACAGTTTTTGGAAACAAAGCCTAAACTGGCCCAAGATGAAGAAAAAACATGAAGACTATGGGACTGAGATGTATCTGAAAGGTTTTTATTTCCAGGTGGTGTCCTTTATTAGGATGTACAGGAGGGGAGAGGATGTGGAGCAATTGGTGATGCTTTATAGTTATACAAATAGGAACAAGGCTCCAGAAGGAATCCATCATGAGATGGAATAGAGAGGACCTCTGACCTGACACAGGATGGATTCTTTCGGCCTAGAATGACACAAGCAGTAGAGCAAAGACAATGTAATTGTAAATGCGGAATGTTAAAAAAAGGCTAAGGTGGAAATAGTAGCCAAATTAATAAATATTAAAGTGTGTTCTCCTTTAGAACTAGTTTGTATAGATCTGACTCTTGAACCCCATGCAACAGATATTAAAGCTTTTATGATGGCCACTGATATGCCCAAGCTTATCCTACTAAAGACCAAATTGCAAGATCAAGAGCAAACTCACCTTGTAGAAAAATCATATAAGTCACTATGGATTCTCTAGAAGATTTCTCAGTGATCAGAATTTTGAATGATAATCAGTTGAAATGTTAAGTAAAATTGCTGGGACTTAAGTCCCTTATTACTCCTTATCAACCTAGAGGAAACTCTGTTAAGAGATTTAATTGTACTCTCTTAGATATGTCAGAAATGTTCAGAGCAAATAAGAAAACTCACTGGAAAAAATATATACTGATACACACAACTGCATCAGAAATGATATTATTAGGGAATTGCCTTATTGATGTATTCTCAAAGGCTTTCATGGCCGGGATCCGATGGTTGTTGTGGGTTTTCCGTTCTGTTTGGCCATGTTCTTAAGGTTTTTTTTCCTAACATTTCACCAGTCTCTGTGGCCGGCATCTTCAGAGGGCAGGAGTCAGAACAGTTCTGACTTAAGAACACGGCCATATAGCCCAGAAAACCCACAACAACCAATTGCCTTATTATTTGTTGTTTGTAAGATGTCACAAGGAAGTAAGTCATCAGGATTATGTGAACAACTTAGAAGACTTGGCCACAAAAGAAAGTGAAAAACATCAGAAACCAAGAAAAGGAAATGGAATGAAGAAGTTGTGATGTCCAACACTAAGTCTTACTGTATTATTGGAATGCCAAGGGAACTCACAAACTGCCAGGCAGATGGGAATCTCTTGTGCATATAGCTGTAAATTGGAAGATGGAAATCTTCCAGTGTTTTATATTCAAACAGATGATGGGCTAAGACCCTGTGCGTTTATTTCTTCCTTTTTAAAAAAAAAATCAATCTACCTCTTACTTGTCCTTCAACTTTTCCTAGCATTATAAGGGCCATTCAGTCCAGCCTAGGGGTTGAGGAAATCCTGAAGAAGTGGCCATGATTGTAAAATTTCAGTATAAATAGAGACAGAGGAGTTACAATTTCTTTTGGAGCATTAGGCCCTTATAATCTTCATGTAAGTAACATAATATAAATGCATGTGTGAGGAAGGGCAATGAAAATGCAAATCCTTGTAATATTATTGCTGTCTTTTGTTTCAGGGCTTCTGACAGTACCACCTTTGGCCCGGAAGAATGTGAAAGGCAGGACTATCTTGAGATTTGGTCCCTTACATGTTTGGATTTAGAGGGACTTTGAGGGATTTCCTTTTCTGTGAGCAATTTCTGATCTGACACCTAATTTATGGATGACATTCATGTGTAAATGCAAACGTGATTTTTATCATTAAGTTTGGCTGAATTTGTATTATTGCTCTTGTTTAATTTAAAATTCCAAATCTTAACATACTTTAGTATGTTTGCTGTGCTCCTTTAGAAAACCACAACTGAAATCCTATCTTAGCATGGTAAATTTCACTAGAGTAGGCCCACTAATCAGTGGAAATCTAAACTTCTCCATGAATTCTGCTGATTCACTAGGCCCAATTGAATTGGCAGGATTTATAGTGGATTTAACCCACCAAATCCCCACTGATTCAATGGGCCCACTTTAGCATGATTTACTGCACTAAGCAGCAGGATGTCTGCCAGCCTCATGGAACCAGATACACCCCCCATACATCTGTAACAGAACAACTCCCAAACTTTTACTTGTTTTAAAGCATGATGTAACTTTAAAACAGAAGGAAAGTGACAAATGCTCTTATTACTCAATTCTGGTCCTGGGGCACAGATTCCTGTCACTCTCCCCTGGCCAGGGAATATTCACTGCCAATGATGCCACATTTACATTCAGTTCTACTTTTCTGTATCCCATCCTTAACCAGAGGTGCTCTGCCCCCCCCCCCAGAAGCTTCAAAACCACCGTTTGTGCCTCTGAAGTGTTTGGCTGTGCATCTCTTCTGTTAGCCTCACGGCCTTCCCTTTTCCCTGCAACAGGTGAATGCAGCTAGGACAGGGAGATAGGCTTCCTCTTTCAGCCCACAGATGTGTGGCAGATCGTCGCCATCCCTGCCTCAAAGTAGGCTGTTTGGTCTTGGAAGCCCGTAAGGAATGAGGGGTAGAAACATCGCCCGGCTGATTTGTTGAGAGCCCTGTTATAAAAAAAAATCCCCGTTGACTGCCTGCCTGGAAAAAATATGGAAATAAGCAAACGGCTCTCTCTCTTTTTTTTCTTGAAAACGGTGAACCCGGTGTGAAAACAGGGAAAACCGTTCTGTGTGGGCTTTGAAGTTGGGAGCTGTGACCAACACGACTCCTCTGTGTTTCGCCCCCTCGGCTTTAGCACCCCTTCCCCTGTGCCCCTCTGTGTGTGTGTGTGTGTGTGTGTGTGTGTGTGTGTGTGTGTGTGTGTGTGTGTGTGTGTGTGTGTGTGTGTGTGAACCATCGACCCGGCGGCGGCTGATGTAAGAAACGCGGCGGCAATGCGGATCCGCGGCCAGCAGGAGGCAGTGCTTTTCTCTCTTCGGCGCCCGACCAGGCGGCGGGGGGGGGCGGAGGAGAGGAGGGACGCGGACGCTGGCGAGGCGCCAGGCCGAGAGGGAGGGGTGTCTGAAAGCGGAGGGAGGAGAGAAAAAACGGGGGAAGAGAAGGAATCCGCCTGCCTCCCTGTCGTCCGGAGGAGGGGGGAGAACAAGCCCAAGCAACCACCTAACGGAGCCCACCGTCCGCCCCAGCAGCAGCAGCAGCCCCTCCGCCGCCCGTGCTCGGGAGATCACCAGGCCAAAACACATCCCTCTGCCCGTGCCGTCCTCCTGAGAAAGCCGCAGCGATGGGAGTGGAAGGCTGCACCAAGTGCATCAAATACCTGCTTTTTGTCTTCAATTTTGTCTTCTGGGTGAGCGGCGTCTTTAGAAAAGGAGATCCTTGTCTGGCTTCGGGTTTGGCGTGATGGTTCGGGGAAGGGAGGGAGGGAAGGAAGGGGGGGGGGTCGATGTCGTTGATTTATGGTCCGGGCGTTTGCGCTTCGCTTTTCCTTACGCCCTTTCCTCCTTTCCCCCATCGCTCCCCTCCCAGTTGTTGCCGCCGCCGCCGCCTCCTTGCTTCTTTTCCCACCAAAACAAGGCGCCAGCCTCAGCCTGGGGGCCCGGGGGGGGGGGGAAGAAGCGCTCTCTCTCCTCCTCCTCCTCGTTTTCCACCTGACAGTCCTGGTTGTGAGGCTGGGGGGGGGGGGGGGACGGAACCGTCGGCTGAAGCCCAGCAGCGGCCACGTTGGGCTGGGAAGGAGGCGCTTCTTCCAGCGGAGCGGGGTCGGGGATAATAAAATGGGGGGCTGCGTGGAGGGAGCCCCGGACCCAGGGGGTTGAGCTGTAAGCTCCCTTTTCCGAAAGGAATCGGCGCGATGGACCGGAGGGGAGAAGGAGGGGTTGTGGATAGGCGCCTTCTTAGGGGAAAAAAAACAAACAGTAAAACCCCCAAAACAAAATTTCCTTCCCAAACCCTATTTCCTTTCTTTTTAAAAAGAAAGATGGGCTAAAAATAAGAAGTTTTGCGTGAAAGTTCTGTCGACTTTCCAGTTAGCAGAAGGCATTTGGTTAAGGAGACAGTAAGAATGCCTCATTGCTTCTTAAGGAAGTCAGATGTATCTCTAGATAGAGGAGAAGGCTCTTGCAGTTCCAGTTTTGGAGCAGAACGGATTTGTATGTCCAGACAGTTAATTATATTCAAAGATACAAGCAGATCTTGCTGCAGAAAATCGTTAGGCGCAGAGGGAAACATTTAGAGTTCTGGTGTGGTAAACAACCTTTTTGAAGAGGGTTTCACATCTTGTTTGGATTTGGGTTGTTGTTTCCGACAGAGGCGTTGACATGTTGTAAAGTTGGGGGGGGGGGTTACACAGTAAAATGGCTAAAAGTTAATCCACTGTTTCATTTCTTTTTCTCTGTAAATGAATTCTGAAGGTTTTCAAAATGTGGACTGAGCTTTTCATGGGAAGTGGGGGGGGAAACAGACTGTTTCTGGGTGTGAAAGAAGAAACTAAAAATGTTTGTGAAAAATAAGGTCGTTTTAAAATGGATGGCTTCTAGTGCCTTTCAGGCTGCCTCTTATGATCTCATCTTCTCTTCTTGGTTGGAGAATTTTGCACCAGCCACACCCCAAATCTCGAAAGAATTTGGTCTTCTCCAAGTTCATGTGGCTTTCTGCTGAGAAGGAGAATTCAGTTCTTCTAAAATGACATTTGAGAAATCTGAGATGTTAAGTTGCGCAAATGGAAGGATTCCTGTTTACTGTCTTGATTCCCCCCCCCCAAAAAAAAGGGTACTCTTGCAGACAGGATATGTCCCGCCACAAAACTGTTAACTAATTCCAACCTTTTTTTTTTTGGTCAATCAGAAATAGTAACAGAACTTGCAGGCATTCTGAGCGAGTTCTAATTCCCAGCTGAGAAGCATTTCTACTTCTTTTAAATATATGTCATTGTAGATGCCAGTGGAATGAAATGGACCCAAACGCCATCCACATATAAGAACACTTGCAAAAGAGGGAAGAATAGCTTGAAGAAAGGTTCCCATCTCCACTACACTGACATTCTATAGTACTTAGTACCGCTACTACATCAGCTGGCAGTCTAACAACCAACCAAGTATGCTAACTTCACCCCTCTTGAGATGGTATGAATTACATATATTGGATAATAACACTTTCTGATTTTAGTTGAGCAAAGAGGCTACTTGCTCTGTTTATTGTGTGCTCATGTATGTCCACCATATTTGTCCCAATTCCAAGTTATGTGGGGTAACCAAGAGTTAGGAAAAGAAGAACACATTCTTGTATTTGGTTCTTCTGCTTCCACTGTGTTTGTGAAAACAATCTTGTGCTCACCTGACCTGGGATTTATGAAGTTTCTTTTACTGCTGAGTTAGGATTTTGTACCTAATGTGTGGTTGGTAAACACACTTTGTAACGTGAGCAAACAAGTTTAGCATTTTGTTCCTGATCTGTGCAGTGTTTTGCTTTTTTTCCTTCCATTTTTTGCTTTGGTTTTGTGATGGCATTCTTTGTGGTATAAGCTTAAACAGAATAATAGTTGACTGCAATAGAAGGCAGGTCTGGCCTTCCCAGTCCTGTTGGACTACAGTTCCCATAAACTGTAGCCAGGATAATCAATGCTGAGGGATTATGGGAGTTGGAATCTAAAAACGTCTGGATTGCAGTCCCCATCCACCCATTTTAGTATCTTTTTTGTGCTGATATTAATATTATTTTCCAAAGCTATTCAAATATAAACATTATTTCTTAAAT
The DNA here is from genome assembly GCF_051106095.1 of Pogona vitticeps. NCBI lineage: Eukaryota > Metazoa > Chordata > Lepidosauria > Squamata > Agamidae > Pogona > Pogona vitticeps. The sequence goes on from NC_135783.1 coordinate 257,519,004, forward strand.
CTTGTTTTGCCGTGCTTCTTAAACCTGAGGTCACAGTTTTCTTTGAGCTATACAGTATAAAAGGCATTGGGTGATGGGAGCCAAAATCTATGACCAGAGAAAGCTAAAACTATCAGATCTGGAGATCCTTCCTGGCTCTACAGGTGGGGTGGATCAGTCTGTACCCAAAAAAAAAAAAAAAAAAAAACACCACTGAGAATTGATCTGTAGCATATCCCCTTTTAAGTATGGAGGGGAGGGGGCTATGATTCAGAGATGATCTTTTTTTTTTTTAAAGGAACAAGCAAGTTGTAGCTCTCTAGTTATTGTTAGACTGTGGCTTCCATGTTGGCAAGGGGGTTGGTGTTAGCTGCAGTCTAACCATATTTGATGAGACGCCGGTTGTCCACCCCGGCTTAGAGAAATATTTAATCTGGCTCAAACAGGCAGATGAAAGGGTAAAGTCCTTCAGTTAGATCAGATGAAAGCAGTGAAAGTGTGCATTCTTTTTGCTGGAAGATGTTAGTAAGGAAAGTTTGCTGGAAGATGTTAGTAAGGAAAGTTTTTTCTCTACCAACTACTATTTAAAAGGTAAAGGTTCCCCTTAACAATTTTTGTCCAGTCGTGTTCGACTCTAGGGGCAGTGCTCATCCCCGTTTCCAAGCCATAGAGCCAGCATTTTGTCCGAAGACAATCTTCCGTGGTCACATGGCCAGTGCAACTTAGACACGGAACGCTGTTACCTTGCCACCGAGGTGGTCCCTATTTATCTACTTGCATTTGCATGCTTTCGAACCGCTAGGTTGGCGGGAGCTGGGACAAAGCAACGGGAGCTCACTCCATCACGTGGATTCGATCTTACGACTGCTTGGGCTTCTGACCCTGCAGCATAGGCTTCTGCGGTTTAGCCCGCAGCGCCACCACGTCCCTACTACTATTTATGAAGCGGTTATTTAGCTCTGTTAGCTCATAATGAGAGATTTATGTAAAAATGTCTTGTACAGTGATTTGCTGATGATATATAAATGGGGTGTGCTTCAAAGCATTGTCCAATACAGGATTTATTATACTTTTGCAGATATTTTGATTGTTTTCAATCCTGTTACTCTTAGGTGTGTCATGGCACATTGCTTCTGCTGTTAATATAATGAATGCTATCTTATGGTTCTAATGTATTTCAAGGTTACCTTCATATAGCATAATTGCATATAAAGTTAACTTGATGTGCATCCTTCATCTGTCAAAGTTGAGTTCATGTAAGCAAGTTGCTTTTTCTCTGCATATGCTTGAATATGTGGTTGTATATGTGCCTAGAAGACAAAAGCCAATGTCTACACCACTTTCCTTTTACTAGGGAAGGGAAGGAGTTTCCAAAGAAATTGGTCAGAACCCAGAGAGGGAAGTTCAACCTGATCAGTGATAGCCTTAGAAACCTTGATCATTTCCTCCGGAGATAATTTCTGCATTATCTAATTAATATAAGGTAATAAAGGCAAGCAGTATGAGTCTCAATTGTGTAGACATTCATTTTTTTGTTATTGCCTATAACTACATGTTCCTTCATCAGAGACACTTCTAGAAAAAACAGGGAGGAAAGGTTGGGTTCCTCCAAGAGATGTGCTACTATGAATTGACATTGGAGCTGCTACAATTGCAGAAGGAGTATACACATATCCTGTCACTACACAGTTTTGTCCATGGATCCTTATCTGGAGATGGAAGTGAGCAGTTACAGTGGACCCTTGACTTACAGACGGCTTGACTTACAGACTTTTTGAGTTACAGACTTCTCTGGCCGCAAAATTTAGGTTTGACTTGCAATCTGAGAATTGACTTACAGACCAGGAAAAAACCAAAATGGAACAAAAACGGCCTGTTACGGGATTAATCGGTTTTCAATGCACTGTAGGTCAATGGAGACTTGACCTACAGACTTTTTGACTTGAGAACCGCCTTCCAATACGGATTAAGTTCTCAAGTCAAGACCCCACTGTACATAGATATGAGCAAGAAAGGTAGCAAGCTGTTCATTCACCCAGCAACACTTGGTTACACTTTTGGGGACTTGGTTTTCTTCTGATCTTGGGAGAAGGGAGATCACTCGCAGCGAGATTTTAGAGTGGGAGGAATATTTGGTGACTTTCCAGTAGTTGTTGGGTTGCAGCTTCTTGGGCAGGCTAGGCATTGGTGACGGATTGTGGAAGTTGCAGCCCAGCAACATGTGGAGGACAACATGTTTCTCGCTTCACATTTTAGAATTTTTGCTATTGGCCTTACTCCAAATGTATCACACCTTTCTATCCATGAGCAGCTGAGTTTTTTTTTTCTTCCCACAATAAAACAAACAAGAAAAATTACAGTAGATTATCCAAGACCACCTTTTCCTGTTTGGATTTCCTTTCAGCAGGGAAGTGAGCCACCATGAACAAGTTACAGGTGTGGATATGTTTTATTTTCTCATCTGTGATGAAGCTGTTGCCCACGTTTCACCCCATTGCAAAGGCTTCCCCTTCTGTTCCCAGTAGACTCATTCACACTTTTGGTTCCACACTGCAACCTGATCTCTTAACCTCTCCATTTTGGATGCCTTCTGTTGTACACAAATGGCATCTCATCAATGAACACTTGAGATGGACACAAAACACTTTGTGCTGGGTTGTCTTAAGTTGTTGGTGTCACATGTTCCCCCCACCAGCTCACTCACTCACCAGCTGGCATGCATTGCTCGTTCCCTCACCATTGTGTGATATTTCCGTCCCAGGAGGTTGCATGGATTCCCTTCTCTGCCTCCTTCAGCATCTGCCCACTCACAAGCAGCACTGCAGGAATCGCAGCCCACACCTCCTTGTCTAAATGGGCAGTTGCTGGAGGAGGTGAGAAGTGATGTTTGTGCTCCTGCTGGGACTGGAAGATCATGCAACAGGGAGGGAATGAGCAGTGTTTACTGGCTGGTGAGTGGGGGAGTCAGTGGGGGAAGGGAATGCATGGTGCCAATGACTCAGGACAACCCAGCACAAAGTGATTTGTGCCCATCTCTACTCTCTACCATGACAGGACAACATGGTGCATAGCAAGTGCTGGAAGGAGGAATCTGAAATATTTGATGGTGATTTCCTAGCAGTTGCCATGCCCCTCACTGGAAAGCATTTATAAGAGGCAAATTGGGGAGAGGGAAAGTCTGACACTTTGGTAAGTGAAACCACAGCATATAGTACAATTGTGCCAGTGATTTGAGATGAATGCCATAAGGACTGGAAAGGAAATATATCCAGCTTTGTTATTCAGGTACAGTGGGTCACCGAAGTGACCAGTACCTGCCCTTTCTCTGTTTGCCTATTGCTCAAAAGCTTCTGAAGGCAAAACAGAACCATCTATTTGATGGGGAGGCAGGAAGCAAGCATGGACACCCGATGCAGAAGAAAAGATCCATGGTCATGGAAAGTGTAGGGGATTAGATGCCTTTGGACAGGCTACATGGGCATTGTATCCTTCAGCTGTGTGGAGGGGTACATGTGCCTTGCCTTGCTAGAAGAAGATGAGGGAGAGAGAGCAGCCTGGGGTCAACCAAAGATGACTGTAGCAGCAGTGAGGATGAGAGTTCTAATGAAAGACACATGAGATAAAGAATGATATCCAGAATCTCTTTGGGTTTTAATAGCTCCTCATTTTTCTTATCGTGTCTGTACTTGCAGCTTTGTGCCACCCATTTCATCTTAATTGCAGAAGAGAAGTCTACAGCCAAAATTGCCACTGATGGGAGGGAAGGGTCATTCGGAGGTTTATTATTATTATTATTATTATTATTATTGTTGTTTTTGTTTTTGTTGTTGCTGTTGCTGTTATTATTATTATTTCTGAGTTAATCCTTGGATTAAGGATATACAAGCACATATTTGTGTGTATATGTTGATCAGATGATCCTTGCATCTGACCATCTGACTGTGGGAACAAATAAGATTGAAGAAAGCTTTATGTTCTGGGTGACACACATACTTTAGTGTTTAAAGAACTTAGTACTTAATGTGTTAATGTCAGAGTCACTGGCAAGCATGCATGTGTGGATCAGCACCAAATACATAGAATAGTTGAGATCTTCTCCGGCTGTGAAAGAAAACTCACCCCTAGATATTTTGCGACCTGAGATGAAAGTCATTGTGTCAACCCCCACAATTCTACATACACCAACTGACTGGATGGGTAGTGAATATTTAACACTTCTGAAGGCAGCATGTAAGCTTAAGGTGGCATAGAACCTAGCTTTGCTCTCCCAACATCTTGGGTTGCCTTGGGTCTTTTTGGGGAGAAAGGCAGGATAGAAATAAATAAGCAAACAAACAAATGTCTTGCTGTCCTCAGAACCCTAGTATACATTGTCTGAGGAAGCTATATCACTCTGCTCAACAGTAGGGCCGCCCCTGGTGTGAAGGCAGCAAGCCCATATAGTCTCAGGGGGGAAATGGCTGAAAATAACAAGTGTAAGGGGTGATTTTTCTTAAGTGTTCTGTAATATACTTTAAATAAACATACAAGGGGGAGTGCATGCTAGCCCCACCTGTTCTGTCATTGCTGACCCTTTATGGAGAGCAGCAGCCTGAAGAGAAGAGCTTCCATGTGTAGAGAAGTCTTTCCTGTTCAAATTGCCATTTCCCTTATAAAGAATGTGACAACAAGAGGAAGCCAGGTTGCACACTATTTTTCTTCCTTTGCTAACTTAATGTAGATAACTTAACACCCTGGCAGGTTATTTTTCTTACTGATTTATTCAGTGTTCTTGGCACTAACATCTCAGGTGCTTACAGAAAAGCAAAGTAACTTGGGCAAACATATTAGTTACATTGTCATTGCTAATTCCGTTAACTTTCATGTAGTTACCACTAGATGCACCATCTGTACAAATGTGTGCATTGTGATGATAGAGTGGTCGACCAGACCAGATGGGCGGGATATAAATCAGATAGATAGATAGATAGATAGATAGATAGATAGATAGATAGATAGATAGATAGATAGATAGATAGATAGATAGATAGATAGATAGATAGATAGATAGATAGATAGATAGATAGATAGATAGATAGATGTGTCTGATGCAAGTTGAAGCTGTGCTCTTCCATTTGGATGCTTCTTCTTCATTCATTGAAAGAACTATGACCAGAAGCAGCATTCAGGGAGGTAGCTAGAGGATAAAAAGGTAGACTTGCAGCCAACATGCATGTGCTATAAATTCATGTAATTCAGCTTTTCTTAGTCTATAGGTTGAGTTATCTCAAATGTTTTCTTGTGAGTTGCAGCAAAAGTCCAAAAGGCTCTGGGTGTTAGATTGAGACTCAGTTCTCACTTAGATAATATTTCCCAGGGATTGTGCAAACCTGAAAGAGATACACAGTAATATTTGGTGAGAATTGGCCAAGGGGGGAGGATCAAAGCCAGTCGTAAAACTATTGTGTGGGAGAAATTATATGTATCTCAGGGAGCTGTGAAAGAACAAAGGGCCTGTACTTTGCCTTGTAGAGCCAGAATAGGGTCAGGGCTCCCAAAAAATTAAAAATCTATAGATAGGGAAACCGGTTATCTCCGGTATAAGATGCAGTTATAAAGAGGGCTTCTGTCTTGGAAGTTGGCATTCAGCGTATCCCCAAGCTGCCACATCCAAGAATGTTTCTTTTCCAAGTGCAGATTGTAAGGACACATGACTTGTTTTAGCTGGATGGATTAAGGAAGGCTTGTAAAAATCCATTTGCCAAGGGTAAAGAAGGGTAAACACCTCTGGTGGCCAGAAAGGAAGGCACACGTAAAGATTTGTTCCTATAAATGAACATCTTCCACCTCTGTGGCTGCTGTCTTAACTCTTGCCATCTCACAGGGATCCTTACATTAAGGTGGGTGACTTTGGAGGGCCCAAGATGCAAATTATCTGTCCCTCGTATGTTTTGTAGGCCACAGAGTCTGGCAGAAATAACAGAAAATGTAAATAAATGAGGCAGCCGTGGGGGGAGAGAAAAAAGAAACAAAAGAAGAAAGAAAATAGAAGACACTGGGTGTCTATGTCCATTTCAGAAAATCAAATAGTTTGGAGAGTTAAATTGTACAGGGGGGGAGCAGTGTCCTGTTCAAAAGGTGAAATGTAACTTCTGGGGCCATCAGAAGCTGGAATGCATACCTTTCTGGAAAGAAATGGCTTGTGTTGACCAATATGTTTATTCTTATCCCAGTGGGAGAGAGGTCTGACTTAAACATGTGAAGGGCAAGTGGGCTAGTACCCTTGTTCTGTGGGCTAATAATGCTTGTAGAATTACATATAAGTGGCAGCTAAGCAGTTTTATGAAGCATGCTTTCAGTCGTAAGAGCTGACTCTCAAGAGCCTGATCAAATGTGTCCCCCATCTCACCCCACTCCAATGTTTGGTGGTTTCCAGACATGCAGAAGCTTTATGGAGCCAAAAGAACTCTCAAGACGACTGACTTGTTAGTATGCAAGAATGCATGCTCTCTCTCTCTATCTCTCTCCCCTCCTTCCACTGGTCCCCTCACTCATTTGCTTATCTGTGGTCTGGCATTGTTGGCAACAAGAAGTGTGAAGCAGAACAAAAACTTTGGCAGCTCTCCCCAATAGCATTGGCATGTCAAAGAGAAGGTTGCTTGGCTTTAGGAGAAGCAAAGAAAGAGTGTAAACACTGGAGTGTATTCATTACTTAGACCATCCCCCTCAAAAAAACCAAACAAATGAAAAAAACACCAAACTGCTAGTTGGCTTTTTTTAGTTAGCGTTTTTAAAACATCCTAAATTAAGCTTCCGGGACATGGTGGTGCTGTGGGTTAAACCGCAGAAACCTCTGTGCTGCAAGGTCAGAAGACCAGCAGTCATAAGATCGAATCCACGCGACGGAGTGAGCTCCCGTCACTTGTCCCAGCTCCTGCCAACCTAGCAGTTCGAAAGCATATAAAAATGCGAGTAGATAAATAGGTACCACCATGGTGGGAAGGTAATGGCATTCCGTGTCTAGACACATTGGCCACGTGACCACGGAAACTGTCTTCAGACAAACACTGGCTCTATGACTTGGAAACAGGGATGAGCACCGTGCCCTAGAGTCGGACATGACTGGACTAAATGTCAAGGGGAACCTTTACCTTTACCTAAATTAAGCTTCAGCATAAATAAGCTAATAGTCTTTCTTAGTATCTCAGTTTTAAAATATAATGCTGCTACTGAACTGGGAGGTTTTCTACCTTTGTTATTAGTCGTTCACTGTCCTATACTTCTGTGGCCCTTTTAAGTTTAGATAACTTGGCAAAATATGTTGATAAAGGATGTTAGTAAAGGCATTTGTGAAAACCGTGAATACTTTCTGGTGGAGAGGATGAGTTGGGCAAGCAACAACACTCAGTATATACAGTATATTTGCATACGAACAAGAGGTTAAAATGGCTTAGAAACAAGTTGCTCTCAGTTCACACTCTGATTTCTCCCACTGTTTCTGAGTTTCCATTATCTATACTTTGCTATGATGTCCAGTAGCATGTTCTGTGTTATCTTAAAAGCGATGGGTTGAAGTCTGTTGGAAAACAGTGGCTTGGAAGTTGGTACAAACCAAGTCTGTTTGACTCAAACATTCCAGCCTGCTACACAGAGATCCATAGAAGACACCCAGAAACAGAAGAGTGCATGCATGGCTGTGATATATTCCCAGATACCCAAAATATGATTTGGAGCCTCATCTGATTTTCACCTCAAAGTTTCAGTGTTCTGTTGCCATTTCCTCCTCTTTGGTTTGTTGTTTTTTTCCAGATTTTGTATGAGAAACAGAAACTGCCTCTTAAGTCTCATGAATGCTGGGAGAAGTAAGGAGACTGTTGATGCATAGCTTAGGATTTTGCCCTCTTAGCTGTAACCATAGCCTCCTTCCTCCTCAAAGTACTGTCAGGATTTTTCTTCATAGCTTACTGGAATTGTTTGAATTACACTTTCTGCTATAACAGGTAAATTAATGATAATTTGTCTTCTCTTTGAGCATGCCCAGTTGCATTTACATTGGTCTCTGCCATACTGAATTATATAGAAGGCTGGTTTGCACTCAAACCATCTTGCTTTCCAGAATCCTTATGCCTCAGAAATAAAAATTTTGGACAATAGAGTGTCTGGCTGTGAGCAGCATATCCACACTTTAGGGTATATCTGTGCAGCATCAAAGCAACAAAGAGTCTTATAAGACCTTTAAGACTTAACAAGTTTTATGTGGCATAAACCTTTGTGGACTGCATCCCAGAAGTAAGCTATGTGGTCCTCAAAAGATTGTGCCACATAACATTTTTAGTCTTCAAAGTGCCACAAGCCTCTGTTTTTGCTGTGGCAGAATAATGTTATTCCTACCTTCCTTTGGAAATGTTCATTTAATAAAGTCCCACTTAAAGCATGACCATTTTTTTATTTGAGGACCAGTTGAGAAATGTTCCAGATAACGGTCTCTGTATAACTGAGAAATGAGAGTTTCTTCATTTTTAAGAATGTGCGAGTAAACTTTGGTTGGTTAACTTGCTAGATTCCTATTTATCCAGTTTCCTATTTACTACAGTTTAGCAAAGATACTGACAGAATCATTAAACAACTGTTTTATATATCGTTTTACAAGACCGCCTTAAATATTTTTTCTCTTTGTTAATATTAATAAGTCTTTGACCTTGGGATCATTTTCAACTCTAGCCAAAAAAACAACAACATACAGTTTTCTAAACAAAAATAAATACAAATTGCATTGAATAGAGAATGGAAAGAAGACAAAGCCACTTGACCTGAGGCTGTAAGACAGCTTGTTACTGAGTGTGGCTACCCAAGGCTTCTTTACTTATTTTCATGCAGTGTTTACTAGTTCATGTAGTTTTCCCAACACCACAGTAAACCATGTTCTCCTGGTGCCGCATGGCTGAAATTCATGTTACCACATTTGAGTGGGAAATCAGAAAAAGCCATTAGGTGAAGCAGAAAGTTGTTTGTTTTAAAGGAATTTTCCCAGTCTTCTTCTGCATTTCAATGGATACTTCCCTTCTAGTACTGAGTTTTGGTAATACGCTATTGATTTAGAGTGCCGCAGTTTGAGAAAGCTAAAGGCCATAAAAAGACCTTTCAAATACACATACGTACAGTACATGATTCATGTGCTGCCTGTCTCTCCTGTTAGCCATGCAGGTTGCTAGCTGCCTGAATCAATCCTTAAAGATAGGACTCCAAAGTCCTCATTCCTGAGAGCCATAAGCCTTGCAGAAAATCTGGCCATCACTCATCACAGCTTTTTAGTAAAGTGAGACTGAGTTTTAAACACCCTGTTCTTTTTGAGACGATGCCAGCAATATGCCTAAACTTCCAGTCTGTCTTTCCAAACCTTCATGGTTTTTTTTCCTTTTGTGTGAATGTATTGTAATTTCACTTTATTCCCAGTGCAGCTGTGTTAGATTGTACTTGCTATCTTAGCATCTTCCTCAGCATCCCGAGTTCAATTATTACAAAAGCAAACTGGAGCAATATATGTTCAGCAACATGTAGCAACTACATTTCATTTCCTCTGCCAGATTTGAATCCATAGTGACCTTTTTCAAGGTTTAGGAGATTTCTTCTTCAAGAGGTATAATTAAATACATTTTCACATTGTTGATTTGCTCTGGGGAAAGAAAATATAATGCAGCCTATGGCTGCTGTCCACCTCAAGTACATACATGCTGCATTGAGCACACAATTAGAGGACATCAGCATTGTTTTCAATCTATTTTCCCCCAGACTATTTCATTTTGACCGTGATCGCTGTGAGCTTCATGTGAGAATGAAGCAAAATCCATGAAGTTTAAAGGTAGCCAGTAGAAGAAGGGGAACATTGGATTGTGGCTATGGTGCTGCATGTCTATATATGCACCTGCGTTTCCTGGTCAGTTTTTCTTCCCCTCTCCTAAGGTGCTCTTAGGGGGAAAAGGCAGATTTTCTCAGTGTTGCTGGATTCTAAGAATCCTATTTCTTGGTGTCCTGACATATGAGTGCCATATCACTATGGGAGGGCTAAATTGCTTCTTTGGAAAGCAAAACAATTAGATTACCTTAGTGTAAATACTCAGAACTGCTAGAATGAAATGCTTCTTTGGAATAAAATCACTTGTTTTTTCAATTTAACCAACAGAACATTTAAATAGCTTCAAGGGCAGGGTTCTCTCAGGTATCCTTTAATATCAGTTGTTACTGAGAATCAGTATGACTAAATACAAACCCTTTAATAAAGATTATTCTCTTTTACATTTTCAGAAAATTCTGGGTGCCACATGTTTGGTAAAAATGGTCTATGGTTTTCTTCCCAGGCTGTTATTTAAGTACTGTATATGTGTTTCACTTTGGAACAATACTTACGTTTATCACTGAGCTAAACGTCTATGTTAATATTTGCATCCCAAGTGAGAAAGAAACTTCTGTCATAGTGCTAAGGAAACCACACACACGCATCTCTCTTTTTCCTTTGGTTCATATTCTGTGCACAGCCTGCAGGCAAATTGTGCCAGTGTCCCAAATATAGATGGGTTGAACAGTTGTTTGGCAGTTCCCGGTCCTGCCTCCTCCAGTGGGTGCCCATCTAGATGCCATGCCTGGAGGAGACAGGGCAGGGAACGGAAGCCTGGGCACTACTTCTGAGTGGGCACCTGCTGGAGGAGGCAGGGCTGAGAATCACCGAACACCTGTTTGGCTGTTGGGGAGGGGAGGTGCAAACTGCCAACCCAGTGGTTCATGACCATCTCTAGTCTCAAACACTAATTTTAAGATTATATGGAACTGTACAGTATGTGAGAAGACATACAGGGACTGGGAATTTGAATTTGATAGCTTGTTTTCAAGGTTTCTTTCAAGCTCATTTGTGTTGGTTCATACCGCTTTAAGCAGATGATTAAAAGTCTAGGTTTAGTGCCCAAAATCTCTAGCTAAAGGGACCAAGTAGCAGGTGAGGGAAGGACCACCACTTGAGTACTTGGACAGTCACTGCCATATTGGGCTAAATTGAGAAAGAGTCTAGCCCTAAAAGATGTTGGATTCCAATACCCTTTCTCCCCAGGCAGCATAGTTAAAGGATGTTGAGAGTTGCAATCCAACAGTGTGTGTGTGCAGGTCCACACTGTTCTTTCTTTTCCGTTTTTTTACAGACAGGCATGCTGTGTTTAAGATCAGAAACATTGTTTTCAGATCAACAGCAGTTGCTGTTGAATTTCTGTGGAATTTCTGGTGACTAAATTGCTTCCCTCATGGATAAAAACTTGTTCTAGTATATTCAATCTGGTCTTTCTGCTCTTAGTTATAAATCTGTCACAGATGTCCTAATGTAACGTTGAAAAATGTCAATGTAGTTGCAACTTTGGCTATGGTCTTTCCCATTCTAATGTGGAAGGACAGATGATTTCAGTGGAATTATTTCCATGTCATAAGTGTACGTATAAGATTCAGGTGAACAGCTGTTGTATATATTTTACCCCTGTGTTTATATTGCCTTTTAATGAGGAGTGCCCCGTATGCGTGACAGCTTAGGATCTAGTCACAAAAGGCCTAATTCCATTCATTGAAAAGAACTGAATTAGTTTAAACAGTTATTCCATTAGATTGTACACATAGAGTAAAAAGCATAGATTTTACCAGGGACCCAACATGTATTCCTGTGAAGCATTCTGTTGTCCAGTCCACAGTGTGGAGGTAAGAACTGTGTATCTGCCAGCCCACCTCATCCTCTTTGTTAGTCTCCAGGCTCTGTATGATCAAGCAGATATCAGACCAAGATTAGATTAATTACCCATAAGTAGCTCCAAAGTTGCACCAGATGAATTAAGCCAGGGATGACAAACTAGTAAAATAGTGATTTTCGGATTTGAAGTCTAGTAGGGGGAAAAAGCTTGGTGTGATGCCAATTAATGAATATGGAGACACCTGAAATAAGATGTCAGCTAGTCATAGTCACAGGTGTTGTGTCCACAGACAAACTATATTTCCCTACCTTAGATTTGCTTTTCAGTAGAGATATACTTTGTTCCAAATTTGTTTCAAACCTTTTGAACATTCCTTTTGAAGGAATTTGCATGCCCCCCTCTTCTTTCCAGTTCTCAGGATACAGTAACCTATATTATACATGATTGTTTCCATGTGTATAAATGTGTGTGAACAAAAAGGCTATTTATGTGCTGTCTTGGTTAAATATTCACATTAAACTGAAACACTTTCATGCTGCTTTGGAAAGGGAGGGAGGGAAGTAGATGCGCCAAGCAAGGCTTCCCAATACTTATTTTTTGCAGTACTGGTATCTGTTCGAGTAGATGACTTCAATCCTTACCCTGTCCTTACTGTGTGTGTGGAAAGAGCACATTTTGTTTTGTGTGTGAAGAATCATTTCTTGATTATATTTCCTAAAGTAAAATACTGCCTGTTTAGGGATGGGGTGGACATCTTCGCTCACTCCTACCCAAGAGTAAATGGTCAACAGTGGTAGCCTATCACAATATAAACTGGTTGGAGGTGAGAGCAGTAAGGAGAGCACTGGAATCCTTCCAGGATCACAATCAGGTAAGGACAGATAGTGTTAACACAAAGTGCCACAACAATCATTAAAGGTTCTCATTTCCCTAGAGATGGAGCAAATTCAGAGAATAAAGATTACACTGGTGGACTGGCAGAGCCACACAGACATAAAAAAACACAGAGTAGAATGTCTTCCAAACATTCTTCTTTTCTAACCTTTCTTCTCTCTGTGTAATATCTTAGCTAATTCTCTGAGGGAAGAATTCCTCTCGGTGATCTTTGTGTAGGACACTTTGAGTAGTCTTGTATTCTCCTCCTCCAGCAGCCCCTTGCATTCCATAAGATATATTCTGGAAGGCTGGGGGATTTTCTGAAACACTGAGCATGCTATACAATTTGCCGTTGGGCAGAGGCTAGTGGAAACTCCTCTCATACTCTTCCTCAAGCATTCAATGTGTCCATTGTATAAAACCTAGTTAAATGTTATTGGCTTAAATAGAATTATTTGTCCCACCTAGAGTAGATCAGTCAAATTAATGGTTCTTAAATAACCAATGACTTACTAAGTTTCCATTGAATCTAGGTTTAAAATTGGATTTAGGCCTTTGTACCAAAGACATCAAAGTAACTGAGCTGGTGAAAAGTAGGTAGCTGTTTAAACCGAATTGTATGAAATCTCTATCATATGAGTAGCCTTCAGGATGAGAGAGTTGCCCTGATTCAAGCCATTGTATTGAAAATAACCATGTAACCTGGGTCTTTTGAAGTAAAGCCCCAAACTACCTTAATGTTTACAGAGCAGCAAAGCATCCAGATGTCAAAAGATTACATATTTTGGATGCTGTTCCAAGTCCTGCATACAGAGCACGTTACCATAGTCCTTCGAGACTGAAGGATGACTAACTAACTAACTTTCTACCAGATTTTTAAACTGAAACTCAATAAAACATTATGCTTTCTTTAGTGGCAGAAATTAGCCACCAGAATAAAGTGGTAGCAATTGTATTGCATCTGTAGTTTTTAATCAAAATGAATTTGAGTAGAAAAAATCGTGCTCACTTGTAGAAATAAAGGTGTGATATACCCAAAAGTGCTGAAATACACACTCAAGTGTTAACAGATATTGAAAACATCTTTCCTTGGGTCATTTATTAGCTGGTTTGCCTTTGAAGTTTAGAAATTAAGAACCTTCCTTTAATTTGGGATTCTCCACATTGCTTATTCCACTAAACCATGTAGAGACAGAGCATACAAAAAAAGATGATGATGTTACAGAAAACATGGAGAAAGATTTTCCTGCTACTCTTTCAATTCTCCTGTCAGGCCAGGAGAACATTCCATAATAAAGTTACCAAAAATAAAAGGAGGGAAAAGTCTCTTGTGTCTGAAGAAGTGGATTTTTGATCCACAAAAGCTTGTACTGTTAGTCATTAAGTCACCACAATATTTCATTCTTTGCTTTTCTTTCTCCTTTTTCTCTCTCTCTCATATTTTCTCCCTTTAATCTTGTCAACATGCTGAAATTCGGCTAAGTCTTTGGAAATTTTATAAATGAGTGTTGCCAAATATGCAAGAAATCTCAGATAACCATGTATGAGAGCAAAGGGCCTCTGTTTTAGTTACAAGACTCCTAGTGTACTCATATGGGAACATGAACATTCACTGGGCAGCAGTTCCTAGTGTGGCCTTCTCTTCTCAGACAAGAAGAATCCAAGAGGAAGATTGTGCTGGAAGTTGAGGAATGGGCAATGAGAAAGTTTACTCTCCTTTAACTTTGTTGACTCGGGATGTCTATTCTGACTCGTTTCATCCTCGTGCAGTAAAAGAGGAAGGAAATAAGGAAGACGATATGTCTGCTTGCTGCAAGAAGCTAAGTTTCCTTATGGGCCTCACAAATTTTCAACCTATTTATTTTGCACATATTCTGCACATGTTTGTTTTTTGGTGTGTGTGTGTGTGTGTGTGTGTGTGTGTGTGTGTGTGTGTGTGTGTGTGTGTGTGTGTGTGTGTGTGTGTGTGTGTGTGTGTGTGTGTGTGTGTGTGTGTGTGTGTGTGTGTGTGTGTGTGTGTGTGTGTGTGTGTGTGTGTGTGTGTGTGTGTATTTCAGTGGCAGCTGTTCCCTTGTTCGTAGACTAGTACAAGTATGTAGTACCTTTGATGGGTTATTTGTGCCTTTGTGTTCAGGCAGTCTGTCCTTTTATGATTGTTCTCTGTGTGTATGTGTGTGTATACACTTACTTTCAGAAAGAGATAAAGCACTCGTTTTGCACAGGGACATTTTGTATAAAATGTGGGGGAAAGGGGACAAATCCCTTATTATCTGGAGGTAAAAATCTCTCACAGTCCTTGGCAGGCTGAGACAAGTAGTCTTGACAAAAGTCTCAGCAATGGCAAGATTTCTTTTCCATCTTTATCCTTGTGGTTGGTTCAAGCAACATAGAACCATATTTTACAGAGGGAGAATTTGGATTGTTGATTCTCTTCCCATTCCTTCTCTTTTTTGCAGAAGCAGAGTTAGGGCAGTGGACAGGGGTGATTCCCTCTTGAAGTAGAGCACAAAAAGGCGTGGTTTTAATTAAAGAGATGAAGTGAAAAGGATAGTTGATATGCCTGAGTTTGCCGATGCATGAATGCCAGGCTGGAAGGTCTGGCAGTAGTTTTGTGCGCTGAAATGCTGAACTTCACCCTTTGTCATCATCTTCCCATAGCTTCCCTCTCTTAGCACTTTCCCCCTCAACTGAGCTCTTATGCCAGTTGATGAGGACAAAAGAGTTTGGGAATGAGGGCACTCTGAGGTAAATGTTGGTCAGAGGGAGGTGCCTGTTTTCAAAGTGACATAAACTCAGTGTGGTTGGGGCAGTTCCATGTAGAACAGTTGCCTTCAAACGTAGTTCAGCCCTGAGAAGAGAAAGAGAAATCGTTGAGTGGAATAGCAGCTAGGATACACCCAACTAGCTTCTTGAGCTGAAGTGACTTGTGAGCAAGAGAGAGACTACGGTCTGCAGGAAGTAGCTACATTTGGAGTTACTTCCTTCCTCTTTCCCAACATTTGAGTTTTTTGTTTTAAATTCTCTTCACACCCCACCCTATTATTCTATCCTCCATTTTCCTCTTCAATAAGAGTGTGTGTGTTGGGGAGGGGGTAGGGATGGAAAGCTGTCAGTGCTGTATCCTGGAAGCAATAAATCTTTGGCAATAAAGAAAGCAGTTGAGAGGCTGCTTCTACGATGCAGACACAGGAACTCTCATGCAGCCAGGGTGGCTTTCCAAGGTCAGAAACCTTGAGGCTGTGCTGTTTGTATATTGTAAACCTGGCTTCCTTTCAGGTGATTGTCTATCTGCTGAGCTTGTGACCTTCCTGTAGAGTTTCTTTATTCAATTACTTAAAGTATTCCCAATAAATACCAGTCTGATCTCTTCATAATATTCCTCAAAGAAAGGTTTCCTTAGTCTAGGAGTGGGCATGAAGTAGATCTGGATGATTTTCAGCAAGATTGGCAAGAATTGCTGCTATTTTTAAATATCGTTCTACTTACCTAACAATGGCAGCAATAAAATTACTTCTTCCCACCCTGAAGTCATGTTTTAGCTGTGAATTTTGTTTTCATCATTTTTATTGTTTTATACTGTATTTCAGTCATCTAGTTGTTTGTGAGCCACCAGGAGAAATATTTGTTAGGGGTAACTATATATAGTGAAATATATGGGGAAGAATATATGGGATATATATATTCAAGAATATATGGGGACCCAAGTTTGAGAACCACTGCTGTAGAAGACAGAAGAGATATCTGTCACAGCTCCCTGCATCTCCACCCTAATTAGCCAGAAATAGGTTTCTTATTAGTTTTCTCATCTCCAGCTGTTCCTCTTAAAAACACTAGCTTTCTAATTTTCTTAAAATAAGGAGCATGGATGTGATTCATCACTATAAGGGGAAATGTGTTCTTATATCTGAATTCAGTCAATTCACAGACTATCCACAGATTAATTTGGTTGCTACTTGGCACTGCTTACTCTGTTAGCAGCTTACACTTTTTTGTATAAATGAGAAAAGCTAAGGCATCTTTGTTTCTAAGATCTGCCTCCAATCATTGTGTGTCTTATAAAAAATGTTGCAAATTATTTTGGGAGCAGAATGACCCTTCATTTCTGGTTTGGTTTCCTAACACAAACCTGCTAACAGCATTTACAAAGGCTCACATGAGGCTTTGCTGTACTGACCAAAATGTTGAAATATACTTTTTTTCCCCACTAGTGAAATCAAAACTTGCCTTTCCTTTAAGTGGAGGATGTTGCTAAGATACTTCATGGCATCTTTCTCATATGCTGAAACTCACATTAATCTCAAACAGCCAAAAGGAGATACGACTTTGGTTTCCAGGTTTTTCACTCAGCAATAATGTCTCTGAAGCTTTCAGGGGTCTGTTAGACGTTTATCTTCATTTGGATGCCTGCTTCCGTCTTTGTGGAAGAAATAATGTTTTCTTGATAGGTGAGGATAGTTTGAGCACACTCTTCAAAGGGATTGAACAGGACATGGCAGAATAGTTACTAAAAAAGAAGCTGAAATGTATAGGTCTCTGCTGATCTAAATGATAGTCCCTGATAAATGCTTCTATGGTATATTTCTACTTGAGAGCCAGTGTGGTGTAGTGTGTAAGACAGTGACACACAAGAACATGTTCCAAATTCCTGCTTGGCTTTGGAAGCTTGCTGGGTGGTGGCAATATAATACCACTCATTGAACATCTCACGTACCTCAAAAACCATGCCTGGATCAACACACATCAGAATTGATTTGACAAAATGCTGGATTTGGTACTATCGTAGTTTACTATAATTTACACAGCAGGACCTTTTATTTGATTTTAGATCTTTGGATTGAAAGATGCAGCTGGATTTGAAATATTTTTGCTTCAAAGCAAATAAAGTTACTAAAAGCTATTGGTTGCGTCTCTGCAGATAGTTTTCTCGAAAATAAAATGTGCTGAAATTGGTAGAGCTGCCAAATAAACATCTTTGGTATCAAGGTAGAAGATTTGTTTCTATCATCCTCTGAAATTTTGACAGAGGCCTTCATTTAAAAATAAGAGAGAAATCATAATATATTTAGTTGTGGTACTCTCTGCTTTTCTGGGTATCCTCATCAGGCAATGAATAAAATAATGCAACACTGATGTGGGAGGCTTACCCCAGCCTGGTGGCCAGTATATGTATTATACTACAGCTTCCAAAATATGGCCTGGCCGTGGTAACTGCAGAGGGTAAGAGTTGTGATCTGACATGTTTAGAAGGCTCCAGGCAGGAGAAGATAGACTGGGAGTTTGTTCTGTAGGAAAAACATCATCCTCTACTTGTAAAGGAGACAAACAAATTTGAAGTATGGTGGGATTAGTGTCCATCTTCTGTGTTTTCAAAATACAAAAGTCTAGAGACAGCTAAAAGATGACAAGCAAATATAGTGTGTTTATGTTTCAATGTATATTAAAGCTCTGTTTCTCCTTTCTGATGGGAGCAAGACCGATACTCCCCTCTTTAAAAAAAAATTGAATAATGGTTGTTGTGGGTTTTTCAGGCTCTTTGGCTGTGTTCTGAAAGTTGTTCTTCCTGACATTTCGGCAGTCTCTGTGGCCGGCATCTTCAGAGGACTGGAGTAGGAACTCCAGTTTTTGTATTAAAAATTGAATAGTTTGTAGACAGTACTGTATACATAGATCAGATTTTATAGATCAGATTTTAGGTGTGAACTGTTTGTTATGTTGTTAGCCGCCTAGAGTGGTCCTCACATGACCAGATAGGCGGGATATAAATAAAATAAATAAATAAATAAATTTGGAGACATTGGCAGCTGGTCATCTCAACCAGTCTTCCAGTATGAAAGAAACTGAATACAGATCTAGGTAGCCATGTCATGTTGGGAAAGCAGCTGAAGCCCTGTCTTCTTCCAGAATATGGAAGACAGAACTGGGCGCTTGGAATAATAATTGGAAAAACAGCATGCTGGAGACCTACAGAGTGTGTTTTCAATTTGTCAACATTCTTCCAAACTCTGAGCAGAAATAGCAAAAGTGTACTTTTCTCTCTAGTTTTATGAGCAGCTCTGGGCTGTTTTCTTATTTGTCTGCTGCTAAAGTAGAATTTAGAACTACTGCAGCAATGGCAGATGTTTATTTTAACTCGGGAGAAGGGGTCTAAATTACAATTTGACTTTAGTATCTCTGGCACTCTTTTGATATACAATGGACCCTCGACTTACAGACAGCTCGACTTACAGACTTTTCGAGTTACAGACTTCTCTGGCTGCAAAATTTAGATTAGACTTGCAGCCAGAGAATCGACTTACAGACCAGAAAAAACCAAAATGGAATAAAAATAGAATAAAAACCACTGGTTGTGGGATTAATCGGTTTTCAGTGCATTGTAGGTCAATGGAGATTCGACTTACAGACTTTTCGACTTGCAGCCACCATTCCAATACGGATTAATTCCTTAAGTAGAGGGTCCACTGCACTGTATTTGTACAGATGGGATGATGGGGAGGGTTGCTGCCCGAAAATAGGAAGTTCTGACATATATTCTGTCCAATTTTTGTATTAATAGGATTTAGAGCCAGAACTCTATGGACTTCCATGAAACAAATTCTTTGCTTAAAGTTGTTCTGTTGCTTTTTCATTATTCAAACTATTGTTCAACCTTTTGATTTTATTCTTTGGTCATTCTAGTTTGTTGTAGTTTTTTATACACTATGCATTTTACACTTGAAAAAATTATTTTGCAAGAATGTGTTCCTCTTGAGGTATATGTGGGTTCTGGCAAAGGAGAGAGTCAAAGGGCCTTATGCTTAGTGCAAGGATTAGGGCTAGAAATTTGCTGTAAAAAAAAAGATTTAGATTAGGCATCCTTCGGTCTCGAAAGACTATGGTATCGTGCTCTGAAGAGAGGACTTGGAACAGCATCTAGTGTGGCTGAGAAGGCTAATTCAAGAGTGACAATCCCTTCCACACTGAGGACAAATACAATCTGTACCCCATCTAGCTCCCTGATTTTGCTGGTTTGGGGACTGCCTCTTTTACAATTCTAGACTTTTTGGGAGATTCTTTTTACTTATTTATTGCTTTCCCCAACCTTCAAAGTTTGAGTTGAACCATAACTCTTGTCATCCCAAGCAAGCCTGTCTAACAGATACTGATGGGATATATTCAAATATGTGACACATCTTGGATGCATGGTTAGTCTTGATACATTTCTGCTAAGTGTTTGTGGCGTAAATATCTATTTTTCTTTGAGATGTCAAAATTGTATTAATCTGCCTCCCCCACCTTTTTTTCCCTCTCCAGTTGGCCGGAGGAATAATTCTTGGTGTGGCATTATGGCTTCGTCATGATTCAAAGACTACAACTATATTGGGCTCTACATTGAATGACCAACAGGCTCCTAGCACTTACTATGTTGGTAAGTAGAAAAGTGTTCAAGGAATTAAACTAGTCTGGGGATGTCTTTGGATAAGTGTCCCTTCCACAATTGATCCTTCACAGCCTGTAGGGATGGATTCCTTTTAATAAAGCAGTTGGGAAGGGGGAAAAAAACCTCACAGGCTTTTTATAAAATGACAATACCTTGTTGTTGAACATCTTTTCCTACTGACATTTATGAAATGGTTTGACTTGCTTGCTTCTGCTTTTGGGCACTGTAAATCTGAATAATTTTAATTAATTCATAGACAGTGCACTGAATTGTATATAGGTGCAAATAATTTTCAGGTCCTTTTGGAGACTTATTACTTCTTAGGTGTGCTGAAACTGTACCAAAGATAGTTGGCAAACTACAATATCTCAAAATGGGGAGGGGAGTATGTATTTTTCAGTGGGAAAAAAAGAGCAAGAGGCTTCTGAGTAGAGATGGGCATGAACCACTGATTCAGTGGTTTGGCACAGTTTGTTTACCAGCTGTACGGCTGATCCATAGTTGGGCACCCTGTCCCCTCCGGAGGGCGCCCACTCAGACACAGCCCCACAGTTTTCCTGCCTTCCTCCTTCAGGCCCTGCCTCTGAGGGGGCACCTGTGTCACATTCCCGGGGGTTACAACAGCCGAAGTCCGATAAACCAGTCCAGGGTCAAGAATACCTAGAATGCAAAGCCAATGTCCATAAATCAACTTACAGAATTAAGTCCAGCATCAAAGTCCAGAGTCCAATACACAGCATAGTCTAGGATCATAGTCCAAAGTCCAATACCAGCGTAGTCCAGGGGCAGAGTCCAGTCAGGAACACGGTTCAAGAAGCATGGATGCAAGCCAAGGTTTTCACTCTTTGCTTCCACAAAATTTCTGGCTTCACTGGGAGCTGTTTTATAGTAAAACAGCTCCTTAAGCTGCTGGAAAGCTTTCTATCCTGTTAATACTCAGAACTAGATGAACATAGGTTTCTGTGGACAGCCTTCGAGCGATCCTCTGATCTCCTTGTCCTAAGTCTTTCCCAAAGCCTGGCCCGAAGCTTGTCTGCTGTGGAAGGAGAATCTGGAAGCGGTTCAGGTGTTTCTGATCTCTCAGCATTCTCTTCAGCCTCAGTTAACCCTTCCTGGTCCAGGTCTTCGGATGCACTCATGACAACCTGTTGGAGAGGGCGGGGTGCCGAACTATGGATCAGCTGTGCGGCTGGTAAACAAACTGTACCAAACTGCCAAATCGGCGGTTAATGCCCATCTCCGCTTCTGACAATTAATTCATTAGGAAGTGCTAGTTTATCACCAGAGTTAGAATTGGAATAAAGGAGTGCTTTAAGAGGAGATAAGGAAGTGATCTCTTTTTGACCCCTTCCTTTCCACAGCAGCACTTTAGAATTTATATAATGGCACAGCTGCAATGAATCTCCAAAGGTAATTTATCCAACCTGTGACCCCTTCTCCCGGCTCAAGCTGGAAGTTTTCAGCTACAGCATCCCTCATAAGTTGCATCTAGTCTCTTCCTAAAAGCTCTCAACGAAGGAAGATTCATTACATTCTGATACCATCTCTTTCCCATTGAATAGTTTCCCCTCTGGGAACTTCTTCCTAACCTGCATCCTTTTTCTTATATGTTGAACCCATTGGTTCTGAACCCTTTTTTGCAAAAATCATGCTGGAATGCTGGGGTAAGGAGGGTACAGTGAGTCAAGTGAATCTCAGACTGTCCAGTGGGAATTTGCACTGTCAAGGACTTGCAGTCTTTTTTTAGCCTTGGCTGATAAGAGGGGAATGCTTTGGGATCTTACATTGCCCTGGAATTTATTTCACACAAAATGGCCTTGAGGTGCTTCAGGGCCCTCAGAATGGCCTCCTACCCCAGACTTTCAGAGCCACTGCTCTACTGAGAAAGACACACAACAGCTGTCTTCAATTGAAAATAAACTGTCATGATCAGCATGACTCATGCTTTCCAGGCGCATGTGTGTCTGCCTGCCTGTATGTATAAGTGTATCAAGACTTAATATGATCACTCTTATTTTTGTAAGTAAATCAGCCAGCTTGCTGACTTGCTTGAAAGCAGAGCCCCTTATTTGGATACATCCCTGTCTACATCAGCAACGGTCCAAAACTATAGCATATCCAGCTGTGCATTTGCTTTCAAAGTACCAGTTTTCCCCATGGGGATTGGCTGCACTTGGCAGTGGGGCTAGCATCAAGTGTTATGAAGATCCTGCACTATCCTTTGTAATGGAGATGCCTGGGAGACTTATGCCTCAAGAATCCTTTTCCAGGGCTTTCCCAAAGAGTGAATGACAAAATCAGCATTCTTCCTTTCTTCTTGCACAGAAGCTGTTGATAGTAGCCATTGAAATGTATGCAATTTTTTTTGTTTGCTTTTAAATGAGTTTTGTTATGGGGCTCCAGCACTGGTTGTGTGACATGTCTAGCTGTATCCTCCAACAGGTGGAAACAGTTGTGAGTCTGCCATCATTGTCCCTTCCTCTGCAGCATTTGTCATATTTGGTTTTCTACGGTCAAGAACTGCAGAGAGTCTGTGGAAGGGAACAGATGATTCGTATTACTTTTGGGAAATGGATACTAAGTTTTCCTTTAAGTGCTTTGCATAACATAAGATGCTTCCCTATGAAGAAGAACATTAGCTTTAACATTAGGCATGCTGTATATCAGGGGCAGGGAATATGCTGTTGTACTGTGATTGCCATCAGTCATGGTCAAAATTTCCAAAGAGGAGAGATCATGAAGTACTGTATAGTCTCCAACAGAAGTACAGTCTCCAAATCCTGTGAGGTACTAGATCCTCATCTAGAATACTAGAAACCACACTTGAACAAACTAGAGCAATTTCACAGGAGAGCAACAAGGATGATCAGGGAACTGGAAATCAAGCCTTATCAGGAAAGACTGAAGGAACTAGACATGTTTAGCCTTGATAAAAGAAGACTGAGGAGAAATATGATAGTACTTTTCAAATGCTTGAAAGGTAGTCATACAGAGGAAGGGCAGGATCTGTTCTCAATCATCCCAGAGTGTAGGGCACATAATAATAGGCTCCAGCTACAGGAAGCAAATTTCAGCTAAATATCAGGAAAAACCTCTTAACCATTTAGAGCAATACGACAGTAGAACCAATTACCTTGAGAGGTGGTGACTGCTCCAATGCTGGAAGCATTCAAGAAAAAATGGATAGCCATCTGTCAGATCTGCTTTGATTTGTATTCCTGCATTGAGCAGGGATGGAGTCAGTGGCCTTATAGGCAGGCCCCTTTAAACTCAGTTCTATAATTCTATGAAGATTCTCTATTGTATTTTCTGGGTTGGCACAATCAGCAAACTATTCTGCCTCCTTTTGCAAGAGAGATATAGCTATCTTGTTTTAGTGAAGTGGGGGTACAGGAGAATATGTGTTAAAAATCCAGCAGTCTTCTTGACTCAGTAGAAAATATACGTAACTCCCAGCAATGTGTAAAATACCCTCTCTCCATTCCTGGCTCTTGATCATAGCAACTGATATGGCAAAAATAAAAAAACCCCGATAACCCAAGTACTAAAGAGACAGCTTAGTTTCAAAAAAGCGGTAGAATTAGTCTTCCTGGTTTGTTTTGTTTTGCTTAAATCCTGCTGAGCTGCCTACATTTTGCTTTTTTAGAAATATTCAGAAGAATATGATTTAACTTCTTGAGGAAGTTGTAATTTCCATTCAGTAATAACAGAACATGTTCTACAGCTTTTCTCAACCCATATTTTAACAGCTAGAGGCTCAACTTCTAATTCATATTCACTTCCTGACTCACCACACCCAGGATTTGCTCAGTTGCTCAGTCTCTACTCTGACATTCCTCCTTCATGGAGAAAGAATTTGTCTTGTATATACTTAAGCATGTGTAGCTGTCCTGTGCAGTTATGCTGTCATAATTCTTGTATCATTTCACTTTTAAATATGGTAGAATTTCTGTTTAAGAGTATGCACATCACAGCCGTGTTAGAACTGAATACGGAGCTCAAATCTGTGTACTGTACTATAGGTTGCAATCTGATGGTGGGAAAAGCACGTATCCAATCACACTGGAAAAGGTCACTTTGCAGGGAGCAATCTCTCTTAAAACAATTCTTTTATCTGTCAGTGAATTGCTCTAGCCCAGCCCCCAAAAGTAGCAGCACTACAGCTGGACCACAACGGTCCAACTGGGGCACGTTTGTGGGTCAGGCTGTAGCACCGCTCCTCATACATTTTGTTTCCACTACAAAATACAATTGCACTGGACTGCTCCAGATGTGGCCCAAATGCAATCTGTTTCTCTGTATGGTCGCACCCATAGATAAAAATATGGAGCTGTCTTTCACGGCTGCGATAGAAATATGTTTGATAAAGGCATAAAAATCTTGCTCAAGTGCTATAGCTGTACACTTTGAAAGGGAAAAGTGTGCAGTCTTCAGAAAAAGGTGTTTGTTAACATCAAGAAGCTATATACTGTGTGGTGTGGTGTTCCGCCAGAACAGAGAGAGTTCTCATGGCAAGATTTGCAGAAAATTAGTCTCTCGGTTTGCCACATTAGCATAGGAAGCAGCAGCGGGCAGATGCAGCTTGTTGCACTCCCCTTTGCTGAAGCAGAGCCAGCAGCATCTGAGGATGCAGGGCTGGGTGAGTGGGAAGCAACAGGCAGAGGCGGGCATTGGGAACCCAGCAGGGACCGGCCTTTATGGCTCCCGCTCTGGGTGTGTCTGCTTTTGGATGGCTACATCTCTCTTCCCAGAAATGGAGCTCCCCGCCTGGCTGCAGAGAACTGTCCCTCCCCTCCCCCTCGCCCTCCTCCAGGCTCCTCTGTTTGTTCTCCTAGAGCCTTCATTCTGTCTTGGCAGAGTGAGTGGAGCAGCTGGATGTCTTTTTCTGGGTTTGGAGAAGGGAGAAGGTCTCTTTCCACCCTTTTCCATTTTCCTACGGCTCTGGGCTCTGGCCGTCAAGGCTGGGCCTGAGCGGCACAACAGTGGCGCCTGTTTACTGTCAGCTACAAGAAAGAAGGGCTTCTCCTGGAAGCAGGGAAGGGAAAGGGGGACATGTAGGGATCCTAATTGGGGGCAGTTGGTGGGGGGGTCTTCCTCAGGGTCCTTGTTGTTGGTACCATCTGGCTGCTGCAGCTCCCTAGCTGTGGTGGGTAACCACTGCTGCCCTAGTTAACCTTCCTTTTCCCTGGCTCAGAAGAGCTTCAGGTCAACGTTGTTATTGTTCCTTCTCCTCCCTGCACTCTCTCTCTCTCTCTCTCTCTCTCTCTCTCTCACACACACACACACACACACACACACACACACATACTCACACGCACACACTCACATGCACACACTCACGTGTGCACACACGCACGGGCACAGACACAGAGGAGGTAACCTCTTTGGCAGATGTAGAAGTCGTATATATAAATAAATAAATATTTTCCCCAGTGTTCTCTTCAGCATCTGCTTTGGCTGTTTGGATTTAGAATGGCTATAGCGCGGTCATTAATGCAGTTGTGTTTCAGAGAACTGCCAGGCATTAGACCTTGGACCTGCATATGCTACGGTGGTTGGGCAACACACAGCCTCACCCAGCACATCTAGGGCCTTTAATTGGGAGGTTCCATCTGTCTGTTTGGAGCCTTGACGGGGCTCAACTGTCCAGGCTCTGAGCTTTCCAGTTCTTAACATTGTTTCACAGACTACAATGTCATAACTGCATAACATACATCACCCTGAGTTTCCTGCAAGTAGAGAAGTTTTTTTTTTAGTGATATGCTATAAGCAGATGTTTTATCTGTCTTATATATTGTATGACACTGTGTTTTTAAATGGCTGTAACAACCAGAGTAGGGAAGAAACCATTGGAGGTTGAGACAGAAGCCTCTTCTTACATCTAAGAATGTCTTCCTGGAGGTTTCCTGGTTCAGACAAGGGCCAAGGCTGGATGAATTCTGGAAGCCAAATCAGAGCAGTTCAGTAGTCTAGGCCAGTATGGTTCAAAAAAAAGAAGAAGAAGAAAAAAAAAAGAACAAGTATCCATGCTGGAACAAATCCAGATAGAAGAGCCAGAGGCTGTCTTGGTTAAACACCGGGGTGTCATTCATAGAGCTAAGGCAGCTTTTTGGAGAGAATACAAGCTGGATCAGATGGTTCCCTGCCTAAAACTGAAGCTAAGTTGTTTAGGGTTTCCAGAGCCCTACTGAGGGCTTAGCTGTAACTCAGAGCTTGGATATGGAACCTTTTTCTTCTACAGTTCCCCGAATCCTCAGTTGGTATACCCAGTGAAAGTATGGAGGATTTTTCTTTAGATAAAGGCCTTGTATACACACCTGTTTAGGAGCGGTAGGAGGTCTTGTATGCTATTTGATGCAATCTTTGCATCCAAATGGCATATGGAGGGGAAACACAATAGGAGGGGGAAAACCAAGGGGATTTTTCTGTGCTTTATAGGAGCCAGTAAAGGAAAGCAAAGAAAAATCCCCCTCCTGTGCTCTCTTGCTACTAGTGCTGCTCCACTTGCCCCTTCTGAAAAGCCAGGCAAAGCCACACCCACATGCACACCCACCCAGATGCACTTCAGCTTCCCCCCCCCCCCCGCGCTGCCTTTGGAAAACTCCCTCCTGCCTCTTCCTGCCAACACCTCTGCTCTGCTTATCCTGCTTACGCATGGGGGTGGGTGGAGGGGGATGACCACAGGAGAGTTTGGTTTTCCAAAGGCAGCCTACCCTTCGGAGCCGAGGAAATATTGAATTTGCCCGTATTATGAAGCAATTATCTTATTAAGCCAGTTCCTGATATTGACTTATTGAGAGAGGGTGGCTTCCTTTGGTCCGTGGTCTCATTGCCATCTTTAAAAATGCACCAGCCCATCCCTACAGCACTCTAAACAGCAGGCTAAAGGTCCATTTGATTGCATTCGTTGATATTTTCCACACTGTGAAAGTGAATTTGCACCTGTTGATTTTCTATAAACAGTTTTTTAGGCAATGACTATTCCTAGTATTCTAAGCATCACCTCAAAAAGTTCAGATAGGCCACCAGCCTTTAGATTAATGCGGCTAAATTCTAGTTTGGTAAATGGGAAAGCGAGTTTCCTGGAATTGACTCTGGACAAGGGTGCGAATCTGATACATGCAACCAAGATGTCCAGGCATGGCAGAAACACCACAATACATTTTCCAATGATTTCCCAAGATCCCAGCAGGGGTTTCTTTTGATGATCATCTGCAGCCTTTATTGTTCGGGGGGGGGGGGAGTTCATCCCAGTAGCAGTGATGATCTTTCCACGCGCAGTGCCTCAAAAGTAGATTCCGTTTTTGTGCATGGGGAAAAGAGACTGTTTTCAGGAGCTCTACAAAGCTCCAGTGGGCCCATCTTTTGAAGAAGGGTGCATGAGGACTTTTACTCATGAGGATAACCTTTGCGTGCCCGCCTGCTGAACCCTTTGAGCAAACCCTGTTGAACAATCTTCGTTTTATCTGCTGGATTCTCAGTACTGCAACAGCCCAGATTTGATGGGAAGATGGAGTCATTCTGGTCAGCAAGCAGTAGCATCTCCCTTTAGCAATTTGAAACGGTGAGAGACATTTTAAAGGGATGAATCATTTTGTTGTCCTTCCTGTCAACTACATTTTTTTTTCATTTTGTTCATTTATTTGTTTTTAACTGATTTTAATATTCCATCCTGTTGGCAGTTGCTGATGCCTTTTCATTTAATGGCATGACATTTTTGGACATTTTACCAACTTTTAAGTGATGTCTTTTGCCCAAGGAGGGAGGTACTGCCCCATCTCAGTCCATGAGCTACTTGCTCATGTTCCCTTTCCCCATATCTTCCATCATCAGATCAGCCTAATTTCAGGGGGGGGGAAATGGAGGAAAACATATGTTTTATCAATAATACCAAAAGATAATTGCTATCTGAACTAAAAAGCTTTTCATTGTCAACTTCCATGCTGTCTCTCCTCAGCTCCTGGTGACCTTTTGCACCCTCTGGAGGTTATTTTAGACAGATTTTTTGTCCTATTTTGTCAGTTTCACAATTCTCTTTCTTACTATCCTGCTCTCCTTTCCTGTGACATCCCTTTGAATTGAAGGAAAGAATGATAGGCAGTGTATCCAAAGCAGAGCAATACATCAGGTATAAAATAACCCAATAGTGGGAACCAAAGTCATTTTTCTTTTCAGGAAAAACAAAATAGGTACATTGTTTTCATTTTCCATCCATTTAAAAAAGAAATGCATAATTTGTTCTTATCTAGATACACAGTCCTATATTCTCTTTAATTTCATCATTATGTAGATGGGCTTGACTTCTTTAAACAGAATACAGGATTTATTGGATGCACCATCTGCCCTCTTGCTTTTTCCTCATTTGGACTACCAACACTAGTTTATGGGGTGTTGAACATGCCCAGCCTTGTTTCTCTTAGGGCATCAACAACTACTATGATACTTACTCCACCAAATTTCCTGGGGTCTTTGACCATGATGGCCCTCTTCCAAATTAGTTTGCCATGTCAGGTTTGGGTTGGCATTTTGTGTTGGTAGAAGAAAAGTTCATGACTGAGTGAGCTATTTACTGTCCCTTGATCATTGAGAGATCAGTATCTCCTGCAGTTTAGGCTTGCAGGTGGACATAATCTTCAAGGACAGAAAGGGAGAGAGAGAAAGAGGGAGAGGGAGAGATTAGAAGAGGCCTTTTTTCAAGCACTGAAAACATCTGATTGCCACAGCAGGAGCTTTTTACAGCTCTCATGATTTGCAAATTGTCTTGCATGCTTTTATTTGGTCCTCTGGATATAAACACAGCCTTTGTTTGCAGGCCTGATTTCTGTGTCCTTGTTCTGTTTTGGGTCAGTTTTAAGGGGTTTCAATTGTGCTTTTACTATCTCTTTATTTGTTTAATGGATTAGTGCCTTTGTTGTTGTTTAGTCCTTAAGTTGTGTGGGACTCTTTGTGACCCCATGGACCAGAGCACGCCAGGCCCTCCTATCTTCCACTGCCTCCTGGAGTTGGGTCAAATTCATGTTGGTAGCTTCAATGACACTGTCCAGCCATCTTGTCCTCCATTGTCCCCTTCTCTTGCCTTCATATTTTCCCAACATCAGGGTCTTTTCCAGGGAGACTTCTCTTCTCAAAGAGATGGCCAAAGAACTGAAGCCTCAACTTCAGGATCTGTCCTTCCAGTGAGCACTCAGGGTTGATTTCCTTCTGAATTGATACGTTTGATCTCCTTGCAATCCAGGGGACTCTCAAGAGTCTCCTCCAACACCACAATTCAAAAGCATAAATTCTTTGGCGGTCAGCCTTCTTTATGGTCCAGCTCTCACTTCCATACAACACTACTGGAAAAACCATAACTTTGACTATGTGGACCTTTGTCAGCAAGGTGATATCTCTGCTTTTTAAGATGCTGTCTAGGTTTGCCATCGCTTTCCTCCCAGGAAGCGTGTGTGTTTAGTCGTTTAGTCGTGTCCAACTCTTCGTGACCCCATGGACCAGAGCACGCCAGGCCCTCCTACTGCCTCCCGGAGTTGTGTCAGGTTCATGTTGGTTGCTTCGCAGACACTGTCCAGCCATCTCATCCTTGGTCGTCCCCTTCTCCTCTTGCCATCACACTTTCCCAACATCAGGGTCTTTTCCAGGGAGTCTTTTCTTCTCATTAGATGGCCAAAGTACTGGAGCCTCAGCTTCAGGATCTGTCCTTCCAGTGAGCACTCAGGGTTGATTTCCTTTAGAACTGATAGGTTTGTTCTCCTTGCAGTCCAGGGGATTCTCAAGAGCCTCCTCCAGCACCACAATTCAAAGGCATCAATTCTTCGGCGGTCTGCTTTCTTTATGGTCCAGCTCTCACTTCCATACATCACGACAGGAAAAACCATAGCTTTGACTATTCGGACTTTTGTTGGCAAGGTGATGTCTCTGCTTTTCAAGATGCTGTCCAGATTTGTCATCGCTTTCCTCCCAAGAAGAAGGCGCCTTTTAATTTCAGGGCTGCTGTCTCCATCTGCAGTGATCATGGAGCCCAGGAAGATAAAATTTGACACTGCCTCCATATCTTCCCCTTCTATTTGCCAGGAGGTGATGGGACCAGTGGCCATGATCTTAGTTTTTTTGATGTTGAGTTTCAGACTGTTTTTTGCACTCTCCTCTTTCACTCTCATTACAAGGTTCTTTAATTCCTCCTCACTTTCTGCCATCAGAGTGGTATCATCTGCATATCGGAGGTTGTTGATATTTCTTCCGGCAATCTTAATTCCGGCTTGGGTTTCTTCCAGTCCAGCCTTCCGCATGATGTATTCTGCATATAAGTTAAATAAGCTGGGGGACAATATACAGCCTTGCCGTACTCCTTTCCCAATTTTGAACCACTCAGTTGTTCCATGACCAGTTCTAACTGTTGCTTCCTGTCCCACATATAGGTTTCTCAGGAGACAGATAAAGTGGTCAGGCACTCCCATTTCTTTAAGAACTTGCCATAGTTTGCTGTGGTCCACACAGTCAAAGGCTTTCGCATAGTCAATGAAGCAGAAGTAGATATTTTTCTGGAACTCTCTGGCTTTCTCCATAATCCAGCGCAAGTTAGCAATTTGGTCTCGAGTTCCTCTGCCTCTTCGGAATCCAGCTTGTACTTCTGGGAGTTCTCGGTCCACATACTGCTGAAGCCTACCTTGGAGGATTTTGAGCATAACCTTGCTAGCGTGCGAAATGAGTGCAAT
The DNA here is from genome assembly GCF_051106095.1 of Pogona vitticeps. NCBI lineage: Eukaryota > Metazoa > Chordata > Lepidosauria > Squamata > Agamidae > Pogona > Pogona vitticeps. The sequence goes on from NC_135783.1 coordinate 257,549,681, forward strand.
TGTGCGGTAGTTGGAACATTCTTTGGCACTGCCTTTCTTTGGGATTGGGATGTAGACTGATCTTTTCCAATCCTCTGGCCACTGTTGAGTTTTCCAAACTTGCTGGCATATTGAATGTAGCACCTTAACAGCATCATCTTTCAAGATTTTAAATAGTTCAACTGGAATGCCATCACCTCCACTGGCCTTGTTGTTAGCCAGGCTTTCTAAGGCCCACTTGACTTCGCTCTCCAGGATGTCTGGCTCAAGGTCAGCAACTACATTGTCTGGGTTGTCCGGGATATCCACATCTTTCTGATATAATTCCTCTGTGTATTCTTGCCACCTCTTCTTGACGTCTTCTGCTTCTGTTAGGTCCCTCCCATTTTTGTCTTTTATCATGTTCATCTTTGCGCAAAATGTTCCTCTAATATGTCCAATTTTCCTGAACAGATCTCTGGTCTTTCCTTTTCTGTTATCTTCCTCTATTTCTTTGCATTGTTCATTTAAGAAGGCCCTCTTGTCTCTCCTTGCTATTCTTTGGAAGTCCCAGGAAGCAGGAGTCTTTTAATTTCATGGCTGCTGTGACCACCTGCAGTGATCATGCAGCCCAAGAAAGTAAAATCTGTCACTGCCTCCATATCTTCCCCTTCTGTTTGCCAGGAAGTGATGGGACCAGTGGCCATGATCTTAGTTTTTTTGTTTTGTTTTGTTTTTTTATGTGCTTCAGACCATTTTTTGCCCTCTCCTCTTCCACCCTCATTAAGAGGTTCTTTAATTCCTCCTCACTTTCTGCCATCAGAATGGTATCATCTGCATATCTGAGGTTGCCAGAAGAAATATCAACAATCTTAAATCCGGTTTGGGATTCATCCAGTCCAGCTTTTCACATGATGTATTCTGCATTTAAGTTAGATAAGCAGGGAGACAATACTGTATACAGCCTTATCATACTCCTTTCCCAATTTTGAACCAATCATTTGTTCCATATCCAGTTCTAACTGTTGCTTCCTGTCTCACATATAGATTTTTCAGGAGATAGATAAGGTGGTCAGGCACTCCCATTTCTTGCCATAGTTTGCTGTGGTCCACACAGTCAAAGGCTTTTGATTGCCTTATTGCAGTCCGAAAGTAGAAGATGTGATACCTTACTGCCCTATTACAAGCCAAAATTTGAAGAGGTATTTAGATCACTAATAGTCTAACATACAGTGTAAGCTTTTGTGAATAAAATTCATTTCTTCAGACACAGGGCAGAAAAACTGTGAATGAAACTCTCAAAATATTCATGGCAAAAATCACCAGGCACACCACTTGTTACTTAGGGAGAGCTGAGAGCAGGTTTCAGCCACTTTGGGGGTGTGAGTGTTTTTAAATGCCACACCTCTGGTGCCATTTGGTTGGAATTTTCCACTCCTGCCTCCAGGACAGGAGCTAGTCCCTGAATGAGCCTCCCCCTCCACCCACCCATTCATATTGCCTGTTTGGATATCAGGTTTCCTTATTGGCAGGAAGGGGGCAACTCAGCATCATATCTACACAAATTGGGATCAGCTATCCAGGGTTCCAGGGTGGTGTTTTTGGTGTTGTTGTTGTGGTTTGTTTCTTGTAAATCCCAGCTCTGTGGGGAGGTGCCAGGGATTCCACCTCAGACCTGGGATGCAAACCACATGCTATGAACCTTGGCTCCTTCCTAATTTTTAGGGCATAGCTCTGTTCACCTTCTAGTCATGTGCTTGTCTAAAACTGGATAGCAAGATAGGTAAAAAGTAAAGGTTCCCCTTGACAACTTTTTTTTGTCCAGTCGTGTTCAACTCTAGGGGGCGGTGCTCATCCCCGTTTCCAAGCCATAGAGCCTGCCTTTTTCCCCCGAAGAGAATCTTCCGTGGTCACATGGCCAGTGCGACTTAGACACGGAACGCTGTTACCTTCCCACCGAAGTGGTCCCTATTTATCTACTCACATTTGCATGCTTTCGAACCACTAGGTTGGCAAGAGCTGGGACAAGCGACGGGTGCTCACTCCGTCACGTGGATTCGATCTTACGACTGCTGGTCTTCTGACCCTGCAGCACAGGCTTCTGCGGTTTAGCTCGCAGCACCACCACGTCCCGGATAGCAAGATACCATGATTTTAATACTTAAATGTGTCAATGCCCACTATTTACATGAGATGATACTTCATGTATATTTTAACTGTGTGTGCTTTTATGTGCTGTCATGGTCCTTCTAAGGTATAGTGACCCATGAATTAATAACAAATTATTATTAACAACCCTGTTCAAGTCTTGCAGACTAAAGGCTTTTCCAACTGCCTTCTCCTTTTCTTCGCATTGCTGTTGTAACCAGTGAGTCTTCAGTCATTTGAGCTTCCACTTGATAAGAGCTAAGGCTTGAGATAAATACAGCCCATTTATTTGTCTTTCTGGTTCTTGATGGTACCCATAAAATTCTCTTCCAACACTGCATTTCAAATGAATAACAATGAAAAACACTGATAAGAAAAAACTTATTAACCACTTGATTTCTGACTACTAATAATTTACTGTACTGGAGTTTAAAATGGGCAAGTCAACTTTTGAGGGCAGTATGCTTAAGATCATGTTGCTATTTGTCAGCTTAAGCTCTAGGGAAAGCACCTTACCATTTATAGACCTAGAGTTATAGGCCTAAATTTATACCATTTCTGGGGATTTTCTCTGCAGAGAATATATTGCTACAGAAGTATGGCTCTGGAAACACACACACCATCCGCTAAATAGGCAGTCTTTATCTGTCTTCTACTAAAAAAGTGACACAGGAAAAATTTCCGTATGGTCTTTAATTATTTTCCCTTTCCCACCAAACTTGTGATGTCCAGACAGTTGTCAATGTGTATGGGTATTTTAAAGGACTTCTAAAACCTTTATAGTTGCACTCTTATTTCTTCTGTGTGGGCGAGGATATCCACCCTGCTTCTACAGTCTGGGATTTCTCGGAATGAGGTAATGCCCATTAAAATAGTCAAATAATGTGTTATGTGTCCATGGTAGTCAGATGATTGCCAATGGCACTTAGGAACTTAAAATAAAGTAACAGTTTCCATAAGGAAACTCCGTGCTGTACAGTCGCATAACCAGTTTCCTTTTTATATAAAAAGTGATGGGCCCTTCTTGATGTGCATTAAATTCTTTACATCAGCAAAATTGGGGTGTAAAACCAGTCCAAAAACCAGTCCATGCCCAGACAAAACAGCCTGTATTTGTGTATATGCATGCACATATAGTAGCTAAACTTATATGCAGTTTTACACATACAGTATAAGATGAAATTCAGTTTGTTGTCCTGCAGGATGAGCAGAACAGTTTTTCAACCACATTGAGTGCTTGCTTTGGGGTAACCTTCTTCCCCCCGCCCCGTTTCTGCCTGCCATTGGGAGAGGCAAAGAGGCATGCACACCAGCCAGTTCAGATTTCACCCTGCTGCAGCTGTTCTTGTGTAGCAGAACCTGATATTTTGAAAGAGGGTTTGGAGGAGACCTTGTTATAAATGGGTTTGATTGAAATGAAGACAAAAAGCCAACGTTTCACTTGTTTCATTCTAGAAATTTAGCCACATTGATCACAGACTAATTTATTTATTTATTTATTGTATTTACACCCGGCCTATCTAGACATTTCGACCACTTTAGGCGGCTTACAACATAAGGATAACAAGTTCTAAAAAAAATTTATAACAATTAATTAAATAAATGATTCTATAAGATGGGGGAAATAAAAATAAATCAAAGAAAGAAAGAAAAAAAGGAAAGAGGACAGGAATTACCTGGAAGGGAAGGCCTGCCTATACATCCATGTTTTTAGTTGGTTCTTAAAAGTACCCAGCGAGGGTGGAGCGTGAATGTCCGGAGGTAGGTTATTCCAGAGACGAGGAGCCACCGCCGAGAAAGCCCAGTTTCTAGTTCTTTCTTTCCGGGCCTCCCTCAGCATCAGGCTCCTCAGCCTCACCTCCTGGCTCGCGTGGGTGACATGGGTAGAAGTAGTTGGGAGTAAGCGTTCCGCCAAGTATCGAGGTCCTAAACTGTTTAGGGCTTTATATGTAAGCATCAACACTTTGAAGTCAATGCGGAAACGGATGGGCAGCCAGTGCAGCATGGCCAGAGTAGGAGAGATATGTTGGTATTTTCTCACTCCAGTAAGGAGTCTGGCCGCCTCATTCTGCACCACTTGAAGTTTCCGCATCAGCTTCAAAGGAAGCCCCACATAGAGCGCATTACAGTAATCTAATCTAGAAATTACGAGCGCAAGTACTAAGGTAGTGAGCGCCCCCGTGTCTAGGTAAGGTCGCAGCCAGGCAATCCACCAAAGGTGGAAAAAGACGGTGCGGACTACCGATGCCACCTGCATTTAGATGGTGAGCATCGGGTCCAGGTGTACCCCCAGGCTGCGGAACCCAATCTTCGCGGCCAGGGCCACCCCCCCAAACATGAGGGAGTTTCCCAAGCCACCATCCACAGGGCCACCCACCCTCAGAACTTCCATCTTGTCCGGGTTCAGCCTCAGCCTGTTCTCCTGCATCCACTGCTGTACGGCCCCCAGGCAGTGCTGAAGGGACAGGATGGCATCACCTGCAGTTGGTGAAAAGGAAATATAGAGCTGGGTGTCATCAGCATATTGATGGCACAATGCTCCACATCCCCTGATGACCCCACCCAGCGGCCTCATATAGATGTATTTAGCCAACAAGTTCTCATAATAAAGGCAATTAACTTTATGTGTAGCATCATACACACACACACACACACACATACACACACACACACACACACATACACACACATATGTTGTTTAGTCATTTTGTCGTTTAGTCATGTCCAACTCTTCGTGACCCCATGGACCATGGCACGCCAGGCCCTCCTAACTTCCACTGCCTCCCGGAGTTGTGTCAAATTCATGTTGGTTGCTTTGATGACACTGTCCAACCATCTCGTCCTCTGTCGTCCCCTTCTCCTCTTGCCCTCACACTTTCCTAACATCAAGGTCTTTTCCAGTTAGTCTTCTCTTCTCATGAGATGGCCAAAGTACTGGAGCCTCAGTCTCAGGATCTGTCCTTCCAGTGAGCACTCAGGGTTGATTTCCTTTAGAACTGATAGGTTTGTTCTCCTTGCAGTCCAGGGGATTCTCAAGAGTCTCCTCCAGCACCACAATTCAAAGGCATCAATTCTTCGGCGGTCAGCTTTCTTTATGGTCCAGCTCTCACTTCCATACATCACTAGAGGAAAAACCATAGCTTTGACTATTCAGACTTTTGTTGGCAAGGTGATGTCTCTGATATATATAAAATTCATTCTGTTAATTGGTCCACCATTCATTATTTTTTAAAGTTGCAATAGATAGTTTGTACACCCACAATCCTCTCCCATTTAAACACCTCTTAGGCTGTAACCTAGAACTAATTTCGCTGCAGAACATACCTGTGCTTAAAGCAATTACTTTTATCATATCATTAGAGGTAAGGCCAGAACAATAAATAAGTAATGAGTCAAAATACCCAATTTTTAAATACCAAAAATTAAACAGAATCCTAGGGGGAGAACAAAAGGCTTCAACTTTACCACCATCCCAAAACATTTTCTTGAGATTGCTGTTGACAATGTGTTCACTGATGCCCAGTTGACTGCTGATCACCTAGGTGGTAAGGTAAAGTGGATGGGACATCTGATGATCCATGAGTCATAAACAGAGCAGTAAGAGCTACATGTTGGCTGTGGGCTGCTCCTCTATGGTCAGTGCTTTAAATTTTAGGGCCTGAAAGTACCCCTATTATTAGATTTTACAAATTAGAGGCAGTTCCTCTCATTCACTATGGGGAAGATAATGCAGACATCTGTAGTGTAAGTTTTCCATTCAGATGTAACAGGGGAACTATGTAAGGTGCAACAGTTTTTTCTTATGAGGTCATTATGGCAGGATCAGTTGGTAACCAAAATATCTTGAACCAGCTCTGCTGATTTGCACTGTTGCAGAGAGCCTTGCTCACTGCATTCTGAGGTTTGTGGGATTGCTATGTCGGCTACTGTCATATTTTTTCTGTAAGTTGTCACCCAACTACCTCACACTCTGGTCCTCATAGGAGGAGTAGATCCTGCCCTATAATACTCTGTCCAGTGCCGGGGCTGTGAAAGCAACAACACCCTTGGAGTATGAAATTAACAACACTCTTGGAGTATGAAATGACAGGCAGTTTGCTCCAAGCATGGCTATCTACTGCTGTCGCTGATAGTCAAAGGACAAACTGTACTAGATGTTCCCATGGAATTTTTATGCTTTGCCATCCCTTCTAAGCAGGCCCTGAATGTTTATAGTTATCACCTTGCTTGTTTGACATATGATTAAACCTCAGCCGTGGCCAGTGAACATGGAAATGCCACTAGTTAGAACTGTGTTTTTGCTTGACAGCTAGAGGAAATTGACAGTGAAGAGGACTGAATACTCGTACATTTACAGCCGTTTTCACACATTACTCCACTAATGGACTGGGCAATTGAAGCCTTTGATTAGTTCCCTTGAAGCTCTTAGCCCAAATATGACTTTCTCTTATGGAGGGCCATTTCCAGTCATATATAGTAAGTGGGTTTTTCAGTTCCATAGCATGAAGAGTGGCTGGATGGGATACTGATAGCACAAACTGCCTTGTTACTGAAGAAGCAAATCTCCTCTAATGCTTACCTTTGAGATCAGTTGATTGGCTTTAGAATAACTTTGCTTCCAGGCATTCCTCCTGATCTGATTCATGGTTGCTTCCTGGTAGCCATACAACACCAGATCTTTAGGAGATCTTTCCCATGGTTTTATTTTGATTTTGTTTTCTTGCTGATGAGTAGCAGTATCTGGAATTCCAGCTGTGGACATGGAATACCTGAATGTTTAGGCAAGGAGAAATAGTAGCTTCCCATCTTCTTCTTCTTCTTATGTTAGCAGGTATGGATGGGTAAAGACGGTCCATCTTTCCTCTTGCAACAGGAGGCTGGATGAGTCAGAAAGTATAGATCCAAAATAATACACAATTACTGGCTAGTCAGGTTAGCTGCTGAAAGACATGCCCTTGTATGTATGTTTAGTTTGTAGTTTCTAGTCCCTATTAATAAATGGAGTCTGCACAGCTTTAATTTTCTTGCATGAAGGTAGAGAAGCCCCTATAAATGTTTCACTAAGCTTTTGTGAGTGGCAAAACCAAGTTAATTTCATTTGCAATCATATTTTCTCCTGCTTTGCTCCTTCGAGGAAGTATTCAAAGTGACTTGGCCAGGTTGCAGTATGATTCTACAGTATAAGGGGGATTTTATACAGTTGCCTCTAAAGTGCAGTGATTTTAGATTTTTTTGCTAGCTTTGTCATAGATCTGTCAAGGGGAAGGTTGTTAGAAGGGGAGAAATCAGGATGTGAGCGTCTCCAAAGACCATCTGGACTGACTTCCTGCCAGATACATTCTTCAGATACCAGAAACTTTCTCCAGTGTCTTATCTTGAAGTCCTTTAAACATTTGAACATGGGGATGATTTGTATGTTACTAAGACAGTACAGAAGTCACTTGGAATAATTATCAGCTGCTTAGCATAATAGCTAAATGTACCTTGTACTGGTTGTTTCAGTTAATGACTATTATATGTAGAGGTCTCACTGTAAAGGTCACTGCAACTGCATGCAGAATTTCATTGAAATTAGTATTTGTATTCCCTTGTTTCACAGCTCACAGGAAATGTCCTAGTTAAAGGTTTAAAAAAATTCTGGTCTCCTAGCAATCTTACTAAATACATTCCTGTCCTGTTTCATAAGATTCCAGTCTTCACAGTTTAACAAGAAATCAGACGTAGCCACAGTTCCCCTCTCAGAAATCTTCTTGCATCCTTTCTCTGCAGCAGCATAATTTTATCTGTGAACATACAGAAAACTAAGGATGTAGTCACAAAATAGAGTATTCTCACTGTTTTCTACCGAGTTCTGTTTCTTGCCAGTTTGACTTTGACTACATAGTCAGATTGAAAGGCATTTGAAAAACGAAAGGTCATATAGTCATCTATAATTAAGCCTTGCAAGTGTTTCTGAAGATCTTTGTTTCTTTCTTGTCGACAGCTGAGCATAGATTTAAATGTCTTAATACTCTGGGTTTGGGCTTTTATTTTAAAGCTGCAATTGTGTAGATTGGCTCTACCTGTTACAGCTCTTCACAAATGCATTCACAGCACAAATCTGAGAAGAATAAGGAGATAGGGAGGCGTCTCTGTGGCAGAAGCAAGTGTGTTTGTCATGAAAGTCTGGTGGAAGTTGCAGAATTTGGTAGAACAGTACTTGTTGGCTCTCAGCAGTTTGTGGAGCTCCATGTGAAAGATTTAGAAGATGCCAGAATGCTTAATTGTCTTTCAAAAAAGAAGAGGAAACAATGAAGCTGAACAAATTCAGTTGTTAAGAAATGCTTATGTATTGGGCCTTAGATGAGGAGGGGATTCTTCAAAGAACAGGTTTTTGATTGTATCATATCCAGTGAGGAGAATGACTTCCAAAGGCCAAGATTGCTCAGATATAAGTGAGTCATGGCCTTCTATTTAATATTGGTGCGCCTATATTTTCTTAAACAGAAGTGTCAGTTTGTGAAATGAATGTTATCTGATACAGAAGATCCTTGTTTTCTTGGGTTGTTTCTTGTTCATTTAAGAATAAATAGTAGTCCTACTCTTTTTTCTTCCAGTTGTCTGTTTGGCTCTAGCTTTCAGAGACAAAGAGAAACTTAATAAAGACTGTCTGTCTCTGCCTGAGAAGGAATCTGGCTTTTCTCGCAACAGCTTCTAAGTCATTTTATTACTGCCTGACTGCATTTCAGTTATCACACTTCTCTCTTGTACTCTCTGTTGCAGCTATAGTAGAGTGTCCTTGCCGTGTCTTGTGATGAACAGTTTCCACTCTCCTTCAAGCCTGTCAAGAAATTCACATAAGACACTGAGTCATTTGTATTTTTTTTTTTAAAAACCCTTCCAATCTACACTGTGGGTTCTGTTCTTTTATTGGGTGAATTGAGCTGAAGATTTAAGATTTTTGTGTAAGATTCTAGTTAATCACCCTAACTTTAGTTGGTGATGCTTAGTTCTGTTTGAATCATGTCTAAATCCTGGCAAGATGGTGATTCAGTGGTTTAATGGTTCCTGTGGATGACAGTTGGGTCAGCCATTGGCCAGGATTGCTCTCCCTCTAAACAAGTTGATGGTTAGTCCACTGCTGCTGTGGGACCTTAATTGTGTCACCATTCACTGCCTGGCACTGTCTAACTGTAAGGTTTATACAGCCTTTGATCCTTATGGGGTTTTGGAGCTTATTTAAAAACTTTATTGTTCATACAGGCTGTCCTAAGTGATGGTACCTCTGCTTTTCTGCTGTTGTCATTTTATGCTTTTGTCTTCATTTTTAAGCTTGTATATTTTATTGTGGATTTATAGAATCATAGAAAAATGGAGTTAGAAGGGGGGCTATATGTTGTATCATTTGTACACAGCTTAGAAATGTTTGGTTCATAAAGATTGGTAAATAAAATGTAGCAGTGCCATAATAAAACTAGTTTTGAGCAGGTGACTTGACTGAAGTCCCAGTTTCAACTGATAATCAAAGCTAGGAAATGTTACCATTTTAGCCTATAATTCCTAATATCTCTGTACTACCACACTCACTGGCTACAACTCTTAAGAGCTGCAATCTACAATTTTTTTTCAGCCTCTGGAAAAAATCTTACTGTGCCCCAAATGAAGGGTGTGGAGAGCAGGTAGGCTTGGTGAAGAGGAATCCTTAGGTGGTAGACACCAGCCCCCTCCTTCCTGCCCCATGTGGTCTCCCACCTCAGCCTCTGAATAAGTGGATGTGGGGTCAGTATGTGGCGGCAGCTTCAATATGGTGAATCTAGCTGGAAATCCTTAGTGGGTCATGACTCCCCAGGTGGCCTTCAGCAATTGTATGCTCCGCGTAATCTTCCCCCTGACTGAGTTATTGTAAACTTAACACAAACCGGCATGGACCGCTGAACACTTCCTTAGAGGAAGGAAATGATACAAATGCAACAGATAAAGAAATGGCACATGGTTAGCCTGAATGGGTGGGGTGTAGAATACATTAAGTGCTTTTAAATAGTCTTTTAAACAGCCTGTTGTGATTTCCATCCAATACTACTTAGAAACCACAAGTGAATGTAAGATAAACTCCATCTTCATTTTGTTTCCTTCTGACCCTATATGGAGGTTCTACCTGTTTTCATGTGGCTGATGAGAGAGAAGGTTTCTGTCTCCTACTTAATGGTCTTGTCTTTCTGTTCTTTGTGAGAGCCCCCCCCCAAAAAAAAAACTTTTCCAGCATACCACTCCAAAATAGTAATTGTAACAACTTGGGAATGCTTTCAAATCAGACCTTTGTATACATTTTCTCCTCTGTCTTCTGGCCCCCTGCCAGTCTACCTGACTCAAAGTGTTTATACCATTGCTATGACATAAACTCTGCCTGATGGACCACATAAGCTCTCGTCTTTGTCTGGCTTTTTCCTGGCTGGTTGCCCTTTCTCATCCTGACCCCATCCTAGATTTGGAAGAGAGCTGCTTTTATTCCACCTTCACTATGAAGAATGTCACATCACAACAACCTTGTGGAACTATACCTTTGGTTTATAACAACCCGTCAGGTTTATATTACTGCACGGTTGTGTTTTACAGAAGCCACAGGCTGCCGTTCCTCCAGCTATGTCAAATGCTTGGAAGTAAGTCTGTTTAACACTCCCAGTCCCTCCCTCATTCTCTCTCTCTCTCTCTCTCTCTCACACACACACACACACACACACACACACAACATTTTGTAACAGATGTTTTTTTCGTGACTGGCATCTATGTAGAAAGACATAAATTTGACCATGCCATTACAGTGGTGCCCCGCATGACGATGATAATCCATTCCATACAAATCACTGTTTAGTGAAATCATCGTCTTGCAAAAACCGTTTCCCCATTGGAATGCATTAAAACCCGTTTAATGCATTCCAATGAGAAAAATCGTCGTCGTTTTGTGAAGATCGCCCATTGGGCAGCCATTTTGCGACGTGCCGATCAGCTATTAAAATGGCTGTCCTGCAAAGCATTGGTCCCGAAAACATAGGGAATCCATTTTGCGAAGCCACCAAGCAGCTGTAAAAACTGTCATCTTGCGAAAAAACGGTCCGCGAAGCACGGACCAAATCATCGTCCAGCGAAAATCGCCCACTGAAATCTCTGTTTTGCGAATCGCTATAGCAATCGCAAAACCTCATCGTCATGCGGATTCATCATTTTGTCAGGTCGCCGTCTAGTGAGGTACCACTGTATCAGCCAGCATGCTCCTGGATTCATTCTGAGCCTGGATGCCCAGGTTTTGGCAGTGACCAGGAGTGCCTTTGGCGAGTTCAAAACATCGCTGCCAGACTGCTAATGTGCTGGTCACAGGGATCACATAATGCCCCTGCTACAGCAGCTCCACTGGCTGCGGATCCATTTCCAGGTACAACTCAAAAGTGCTGGTTCTGATCTATAAACCCCTAAATGGCCTGGGTCCAAGCTATTTCAAGGACCATGTCTCCCTTTATGAACCTGCCCAAGGGTTAAGGTTATCAGGAGAGGTTTTTCTCTTAGTCCCATGATCCTCACAGGTGTGTTTGATTGGTACAGGTGAAAAATCTTTCTCTGTTGCTGCTCCCAGACATTGGAAGACCCTCCCACAGGAGGCCAGGCTTGCTCCATCTTTGCTGTCCTTCCACAAACAGGCAAAGACCTTTCTCTTTAGGCAAGCTTTCCCTTAATGACTGGCTGCCTGAGTGAGGTTTTTTAATGGATGGTTTTGCCTTACTGCCTTGAATGCATTTTTGGTGTTGGCTTTATTATCTTTTAGTGTGATATTTGTTTGAACTTTTTTTAGTATTTGTATACTTCCATTTAATGATGTAAGCCACCTAGGCTCCTTCTTAAAGAGAAAGGCAGGGTAAAATATTTTTAATAATAATAATAATTAAATTATAGTCTGCAATTATGTACTAGATGTCCTATGTGTTCCTTTACGGTAGATCTATCAGCATTTTACTGTTGATGTAAGGCACAGTATAATAACCCTGTTCTTTCAACAGCTAAGCATAATGCCTTTAGTTTTAGTTAGTTCTCATTAGCTATGTAGTCTTATGGGAAACAGTAGCAACAGAGTAAAGAGAGCAACAGTAAAATAACTCAGAAACTTTCAGTTTCGTTTTTCATACCATGTACTGGTTTGCTCATTGGCATCAGTGGGACTTTCCCACCTCAACAAATATCACATGCAGAGGATTGCCGCTAAGGAAGACAGAAGTAAAATTCCCCATTGATGTGATCTGCTTTTTGTAAAATAAAACAAAACAAAAACTTACTTAGCTTTCAGCATGTCTTCAGTTCAGTAATATCTGTTACTGGAAGTGCTATCTGTGAATAGCATAGCCTTGCAGATTTGGAAACTACCTAAAAGATATATAATCTAATCCCGGGGTCCCTGACCCCCAGTCTGCGGCCTTGTACCGGGCGGTGGCCTTGGCAAGACCAGGCTGCAGAGACATATCTCCTGCCCCCCCTCGCACGTATGCTCCCCACACATGCACAAGTACCCCGCACAAGTATTCCACCCTTGGAATACAAGAAACCTTGGAGGTTGGAGGTTCATTGATTCTCTGACCCCTCTTCTATAATACTGTCTTGTGAGCAAGAGCAATTAAAGAAGATTGTGATCTAAGATAAAAACTTATCATACATGTTTGTCTTAGTTTATACAGTACTGGAAGAAAAAATGTCAGAGCTGTCAAACCAAACTAAGTGACATGCGTGCATATTAAGCCCTTGATGTATTTGCTCCCAATCGCTATGCCCATTGTTCCTTGCAAGTATATTGTGGATCTATGTACACCTAGTGTCCTTAATGAAGATTCAAGAAAAAGACACACTCACTAAGTCATTCTCCTGAAAGCAGCTGCTGTCATTTTCTTTTTGCAATTGTCTTCTCTTCCTTGCTATCACTATTTCTTAGTTTCATTAAAAAATATTCATAACAGTTGGGCTCCCTCCCACCAGGACAACTCAACATTTTCACTTACTGAATTCCCTGCCAACTCTCTTAGAAAAGGGAATTATAAATCTTGCTGTAAATTCTTCCCTGTATCAGGCTCACTAGAGAGGATGAGGAACTGCAGTGTTACTTTCCTCACTCTGTAAGAGGATGAGCTGTTTTGTAGTCCTCTTGGCCACAAGAGGGAATGAGAACGAAACCACTTTTGTGCAGAGTAGGCACCACTATGACACAAATTATTAGAACTTTAATGCAAATTGCTAAAAATGACAATGGCTTTTTTTTGTTTTTGTTTTTTTGTCAACAAGGTCTTTTAAGGATTAGATTGGAAGCTTGGGAGGCAGCATTGCCTCTATCAACAGTCAGTGAGTTCTGTGCTTGGTGTGTTTTCATTTTTCCTCTCAAAGGGAAATTATGCTGGTTGTGCAAAAGCAATTTGTACAAATTAACAGATACAATGATTTGGGGAAGTAGGAACCCTGCACTGATGAACTTGGTCTTCTTTACATCCCTGTTGACAAGTTGAGGAGAATAGAGGTTCCAACATCACTTGGAAAAGTTATTTCTTCACCCATAGCTCTCAGAATCCTCCAGCAGCATGGTCACTGGCTATGTTGGCTGAGGGATTCCAGTATTTTTTGTTGTCCAAATAAGTTACTTCTCCAGGCTCAGCTTAGTAATAACAATGGGAAAAAGACTCTGTGTTCAGAAACAGTATACCTTAGAGGTATGTGGACTCTGTTTTTGGACTAAAAGTCTCAGAATTCTCTAGATGTCCTAGCCTAACATTAATATTCACATCTCTAGTGTACAGTATATCAAAATATGAGATACCAGAGATGATTAATAGAGCAAAGGTGTTCCCTTCATTTAGTACATTATACATTTCCTGGGAGTATCTGTCTGGCTTAAGGATGCACCAGACATTTGCAGAGATAAAAAATTGAATTTTTTGTTCTCACTGGCAAATAAGTGGAGATTTGCATTGTATTCTGGCTATTTTTCAAAGCTGAATAGTAGATCTAAACAGAAGTTTGGTTTGATCAGCAGCATTATTTATGTTGTAGATGAAAATATATACTTTTCTTCCACCACCAGCTGCTCCCTGTAGTTTTATAATCTTCCTTTCACAAGGAGCCTTGGCCTCTAAATCACCTAAGGTTCCCTTCCAAGTCCCTACCTCCAATCAGACAGTTTCAAACATGCACATGCCATTCTTTTCTCCTTTTGCAGGAATCTACATCCTGATTGCTGTTGGAGCAGTGATGATGTTTGTGGGTTTCCTGGGATGCTACGGTGCTATCCAAGAGTCACAGTGCCTTCTGGGAACGGTAAGAGACCATTTTCTGTGCATATACTACATATTAACTGCTTGATACTATACCAGTGCAGTGTGAAGGTAAATGCAAAGATTTGGCAAGGGAAGAGCAAAGTCTGCAGAAGTCAGGCAAACTCAAGGCTTCATTTTGGAAAATCAGCAACAAACAGATTCCAGGAGAATTGGCAACAAACTTCCCACTCAGTAATTTAAAACAGAACTGTCTGAAATGTGTAGGATGTGGTTCTGAGAAAATATTCTTCATTGTCAGAGTGAGGGGAATAGATCAATAGCTTGATTTCTTCTGTCCCTGACACATTCATCTGCCAGGAGCAACTTGCGCCTCTGCTCCCATCCTGTCCTTATGTATTGTATGTGCCGTGGTCCTCCAGAGACCTGGAACATCTGCAGCCACCCTCTCTATTTACAGAGGCTTTTTCGGTGTTTGGAACAATATGGCCTAGCTAATCCCCCTAATCTTGTAAAAATTCTGCTTTAGTTCCTCTGGCAGATCCAACTTTTTGCAACCCTTGAAAGAGGGAGAGAAATACACTACATGCAAATATAGAATATAATTAAGAGTCCTGTTTATTTAAGAGTGTAATTTTTGGAGATTTTTATAAAGGCCGGTTGTCAAGTTGCATTAATCAAGTAAATGTTTGTACATAAGTGTCAATCACAATGGACAAACTGTCCATTTCTGGGTTATCTTTACATAGATGTCTGTGATTGGTTTTGAAACCCCTCCTTTGGATTTGTCCTGTTCACCACCAAGGGAAAATAAGCATTTCCTCATTGTCTAATTGTTTACATTGCATTTTGTCTCTGGTGCCCCCATGGTCAAAGCCTTCCCTTTGGAATGCCCACTGTCATTCTTATCTTGCCTTGTTTACTGACTAATTCACTCGTGGTTACAAGGGCTGAAATCAGCCAGGGGTCAGGGAATGCTTAACTCTAGAATATAGCATAATTTTTAGCATATGCAGGCATTTACCTTAAGAAAGATGCAAGACTATAACATTCTGTAACAGTCTCCCTTCCTACTTTTTGTATTTTCACCTTTTTCTAGCCATTCTTTCCTTCTATCCCCTGAAAGTCCCTCTTAATAAAGCTAATTCTGAAGCATGTTAGTCTTGCCTTTCTAGTTCTTCTACTGTCACCTAGAGGCCCCTTCAGTCCATGAATGTGCAGTAATTGGTTGTGCGTAATCTAAAATACTCTGTTCTTCCAAAACGTTACAGGGATATTGTATTTCCCCAGTGGTGGGAAGCAGTGGCTTGAATCCAGACCTCCACAAGCAAAGGACTACTTGTTCCCTCTTCCCCACTGCAGCCTCTGTTTGCTTCTGATGGGTTTTGTTTGGTGCGCCATTCCTTTTCCAGCCTCTTCTCCATATGCCACTTCCTACACTTGTGTAGTGGAAGGGATGCATATCCTAAGCCAGCTGCAGGAATTTATGATACTTATTTTGGCAGAGTGCAGCACATGGTTAAGGTGAGGTGATGGCCGTAATCACTCAAGATTCTCGTGGTAAGACAAAAGGAAAAACATAGATTTATTTCTCCATGAGGCCTGTTCAGGATGAAATGGGATGAAACCTAAACTGGAGTACAAAAGCCTGAAGCTTCTTTTTGTTCAAGCCTGCTGCTGATAGCCAACCTGGAGGCACTATCTTAGCTGGCTTTCCCTTCCAGACAAAGAAGAGTGAAGAACAAAACAGTTTCCTTGAAGAAAGGGGAAATGATCTAAGGAGGAAGTGACCTAAGGGCAACAAGTGTTTCCTTAAAAAGAAGCCAGGATGCTACTTAGCTGTCTGTCACCCTGCTGTCTGCTGTCTACTTTAAAGACAACCTTCCTGCCCTTATTCTCACAGTACGAAAGACAGAGTAGAAAAGCCTCCATATATTACCACCATTCCACTCAGACAAGCCTGGATCCAGTCCTCCGTATCCACTGTATCTATGGAGAACCTAGTTCTGTCCCCAGAGGGCACATCTGTTGCTGTTTGTGGACTGTTGTGTAACCTGGCCATGCGTGTTTCTACTCTAACCTTTAGCTGCTGTTTTTATGTCAGTGGTAATGAACAATACAAAGTCTTAATGTTGCACCATTTGGGTTTTTTTTTCCCCAAAATGTTTTAAACGTTACAGAGCTGGAATGCCCTTCTCCCTTAGCACATCTGCTACCTTTTAAAATGTGGCAAGTCTCCTGCCCTTCTTGTTCTGCAACAATGTTTTTTTTTTCCCCCTTGAGTCAACCTTTTGCTGTTCTTTAGTTCTTTGGAGGATCTGTGATCCTATGATTGAGACCATCTTGGCAAACTTTTACCACGCATTCCATAAAAAACCCCATCCTAATCATGCTACCTCCTTCCTTCCTCTTATTACCTACAGTACTGGCTTTTTAATGACATTTATTAATTCACTGCCTTGTTATTATATCTGTGCATTCTTACACATTTGGACAAGGCCTCTTTCGTTTTAGTCACACTGTCACCTTTTTTAAAAATCTGATATCTTTTTTTTCCTCCCATAGTTTTTCACATGTCTTGTAATACTGTTTGCTTGTGAAGTGGCTGCTGGAATCTGGGGATTCGTTAACAAGGATCAGGTAATGGACTTACTATGATAATTTATTGTGTATTTTTGTGTCAAATGGAGCAAGGAGGAGGAGCTTACCCACAGCTTTTCTGCAGCGGCAGGAGGTTGGTCCCAGTGTCGCTAAGATCCCCATGGCAAAGGGTAGGGTGTTCACTGTGGCACAGATGTAATTGGCCAATGCTTCTTAAATTTGCAAGTTACATTTATTTCCATCTCACAGAATCCCTGAGTTAGGCAGGTTGGGGTGAATGTCAAATGAAAGATTTTTAGAAGACAAAAGACTGATACTGATGTTGCAGCTGCTTTTGCTTCATAGTTCTTTACTCCCCCCCCCCCCAAGCAATGTCTAAGGGCAGCAAATCATCTTCCAGCTAGACATCTCTCTGCCAGTCCGAGAGGCAGCAGCAGGGTGGTGCTGGTGGTGTCCCAGCACATTGCTTTCTGCTTCATTTCTGTTTCATGCATTCCATATATGTGCTGGTTGCACGTCTGCGTGCCTCTGTCATCAAATATGTCCCAGGGAGCTGATGATAATTCCAAGATTTTCTAGTAAGCTTCGTGGTTTACTAGGAATCTGGTTCTAGGCTTTGTGCTTCCAGAATAAAGTACAGTACACTATTTCACTTATAGTGGAGAACATTCCAATGTTAGGGTTGCTGGCTCCTGCCCTGCAGATGGTGTCCAGGATAACTGAGCACTGATCAGTACAGTATCCCCATCTAGTGTAGCTTCAATGTCTTTCCCTGCTGGCCAGGAGTGCTGTTGAACTGCCACAGTGTTGCTATTAGGTATGGGTTTACAGGGCGACATGCCATGCAGAAGCCCGTTTCGACCTCAAGAAATGTACAATCCAAATTTCACTATAGGCTAGAACAAATAAGAGGCATGGATAGGAAGAGCTGGCTGAATCTGAGGGACACTTCAGCTTTGTTTTAGTTACACATGTGTCTGTGATTTACCAGAGACAGCTGTCATCTGGGGAACAAGTGCCAGCCGTCCTATCTTTGACTGTGAAATACACTCATCTGAACAATATGAGTCAGCATGTTCAGAGTGGTTGGGAAAAACAGCCCTATACAAACATTACCCCCCCCCCAAAAAAGGGAGGGAGGGTGAATTTGAAAGTATGAGCAGGGAGAGAATTCTGCCCCTATCCATGTACCAGTCCTTGTCTCCAAAGCTAATGGGACTGTGTGAACAGGTAGTTGGGACTTCTGAAATATCAGGGTCCCCGATGGCACGGAGAGGCGCCAAGTGTGCCAGGGACTTCCTTTCCAGACTCTGTTCCTCCCTGTGGACACAGTGACAGGCAGAGGGTCAAGTTACAAGGTCCTCCTTGCCCATGCTTTCAAATTGACCCTTTTCCAAAATGACTAAATGGGGCTTCTGTCTGTGCCTTATAGCATGCTTGCCTACCAGGAACAGTTGCAGATTGGATGATGCTCAAGCAAGAACTGGAAGAAAACTATACAGTCTGGATTGTTCCTGGCCTGTGTGCCAGCCAACTAGCCATTTTTTTCTCCTGCCTGGTATTAATTTTCCATGGCCACAGAGCGTGTTCAGTCATAACTGATCTGATTTCCTTTCTCAGTAGTTACTCACTGAAATATCTCTAGCCTGCTTGATATCTGAAGGTGGTGAGATGAGGTGGAAGAGTATTGCAAACTCTAAACCATATAGTTTCATTCCTGGGGACATTTTTATATGATTTTGCAAGGTGCATTCCCCCCCTCCCTTGGGAACGGTAGATAACCTCTCTTTTTTGTAATTGGGCTGTGCAGATTTGGCCACATTTGCACAAGCATAAAACATTTGAATTGATATGAAAGGGGCAATAATGGTGTTAAGTGGTTATGCTTATCCTTCAGCCAATACCACATGCCAGATCAAGTCTCCAGCAAGCAAGACGATTTTGAGCATGTGCTAGTGTTGGTAGAGACTGGCAATGCATTCCCTCCAACATTTTTCTGTTATGCACACACATATACACCATTTTAGAAACAGGAAGTGACTACACTTTTATTTGTTTATTGTACATATTTATTTAAGAGCCCTTCTATACTGCTTTGCATTTTAAAATCTCAAAGTGGGTTACACGAAACAAATAAAATAAAACTAGCAACTAAAACAATAAAATGGCAGAATATAAAATAGCATCATCCTTTAAAACAGTTTATTAAAAAAAAACAAGACAACTTGGTAGCATTCATAGTTAGAGAAATAATAGGGAAAATGTTTTTGTGAACAAATAGGTCTTCTATATATTACCATAGGCCAAGAGGCAGATAGTCCTCCTTTCTAAGGGGATGAATTTTGTCATTTTGGTTTTCCCGTGGAGGGGACTCCAGAGATGTTGAAGGGGCTGCATACATGGACCAGAATGTCTTCACCCCAATTTATATTTATGGGATGGAAGAATGGGCGGGTGGATAGCTTGCCTGCCAGCCAAATAATGGCACTCACAGGGAGCTAAGCACAAACACCATGCAGTCCTCATGCTGAGAATAATCTGAATGTCATCCACCCCATTCTGGTATATCAAATGGCCTGTTGCTTTCATTAGCGCTGGTGTCACCTGAGCCCTTGTGTATGCTGTACACAGTGGGAGGAAATTCTATGCCCAGTGCTTTGTCCATTAGTCAGTTCCAGATGGCATTGAGAAAAATGGATTAAGGGCATTTTGTTTTTCTTAACTATCTTTCCCCAGGGCAGATTATCTCTTAATAAAAAAGCTTCCCATTTTCACTTTTAAAATGAAATCTGATGTGCTGTTTTTCATCTTCCCACTTCCCAAGAGATTGCTTAAATTCAAATGGCAAGAACATGTTCCTCTTAGCAAAACATCTGGATCACACTTCTAATAATCAAATCTAATTGTCTGTAGGTGGTATTTTGACAAAATTAGGGGAATGGGATGAGTTTCCCTAGGAAGGGTTCAGTCCACAACCCATTTGATTTGCTGCAAACCGATTGACTATAATCAGATTATTTTGGTGTTGGGGATTGCAACATTTGAGATATTTTATCTAGTTTGAGGTCAGCAATTTTGGGGGGCTCACATTATCACCCCTAGCACTTACTGTGCACAGTGTTAGGAAGAAGAAAGCCAAACAGTGGAGGTGGGGTGGGAATCTCCTGTGGTTGGGGGGGGGGGAGGCCACAAAAATGTTTATGGAGCTGCACTTCCAGCCCAGAATTATCACCCACCTTCCTTATTCTGTGGGCTAAACTGCAGAAGCCTTTGTGTGCTGCAGGATCAGAAGACCAGCAGTCGTAGGATCAAATCCACGCGACGGAGTGAGCTCCCATCACTTTGTCCCAGCTCCTTGCCAACCAAGCAGTTCGAAAGCATGTAAATGCAAGTAGATAAATAGGTACCACCTCGGTGGGAAGGTAAACAGCGTTCCGTGTATAGCCGCGCTGGCCGCTTGACAACGGAAACTGTCTTGGACAAACGCTGGGTCTACAGCTTGGAAATGGGGATGAGCACCACCCCCTAGAGTCGAACACGACTGACTAAAATGTCAAGGGGAACCTTTACCTTTACCTTCATTATTTAAATGCACAAGGAGAGATTCGGTGCATTGTTTGCATGTTTGAACCTGGTTGGATAGCTCACTGGTTTAGGGTTCTGGCTGCAGAGTCAAAGGTTGGGATGGGGGCTGGACTCAGTGATCCATAGGGCCCCTTCCAACTATGCAGTGCTAAATTTATAAGAACTAAGGAAGTCAGATTGTCTACATTAATGTGGGATTGGGACATAATTTCTCATCCTGAGCTTCTCCTGGTTAGTGATTTTTATTTTTACATTGTGATTACTTCTCTATTCTTTTTCTGAATGCCCGGGTCTCAACAGATCTTAAAACTGTATCTTAGACTGCCTCTTTCTTTTGTCCATTCACAAATTCTGTAACAGACAAAACGGAGGAATTACTGGGGGGGGGGAGTGAGTGAGTGGATGGATGGATGTGTTTCTTTAGCCTGCAGCACAGTATTAGTAAGAAGAACAATTAGAAGGAAAAGGGAGGCAATGCTTCGGATCATTTGCAGTCCAAAGTCGGAAAGAAAAGTTTTTACGGTCTCCCTGAAAGGACTGATTAAACCAGTGTGACATGGTTGCTATGGGAAGGAATACCACAGTGGTGTGGGCATCACTAAAGAGGTGATACTAACAGTACTGTGGAGTTCCACCTATTTATGGTGATAATATCCACAGGAAGTCCTCATTGCTAAGTTTCCCAAAGCAAAGAGGTATAGAGCTGGATGACATGTAGAAAATATCACTAGTATGGTGTGTCTGTGCTGTGTCTTTAGGATTGGATGGATGTTGTCCTTGGAACATAGAGGTAGTTAGATCAGTTTAGCTCAGGGGTCGTCAACCCCCGGTCCGCGGCCCATTGCCGGTCCGTGGCTTGAGGCCGAACGGGCCGTGAAGGCAGACCTCCCACCCACCCCACGCACTCCCCGCCCCTCAGCTGCTTTGCGCGCCCGTGTGTCAGCGCCAGCGTGAGCCTAACTCACCCCTTCAAGCAAGCCCTTGAGTACCCAAGGCAGCTGTGGGGAGGGGAGTGCATGCGGGGGGGAGGTGGGAGGTCTGCCTTTGCGGCCCGGCGGCAGCGGCAACGAGGCTGGGGGAGAGCCGGGAGGCAGGGCAAGAGCCGACTGCTCTCCTCCCGGCAGCGGCAGTGGGTGGGTGGGGGGTGGAGAACTGCCGGGAGGGAGAGGAAGGCCCGGGTGCTCTCCTCCCGGCAGTATCGGCGGCGACGGGGGTGGAGGGGTGGAGAAAGGCCGGGAGGAAGAGGAAGGCCCGGGCGCTCTCCTCCCGGCAGTAGCGGCGGCGACGGGGGGTGGGGGGGTGGAGAAAGGCCAGGAGGAAGAGGAAGGCCCGGGCGCTCTCCTCCCGGCAGTATTGGCGGCGACGGGGGTGGGGGGTGGAGAAAGGCCGGGAGGAAGAGGAAGGCCCAGGCGCTCTCCTCCCGGCAGTAGTGGCGGCGACGGGGGTGGGTGGCTGGAGACCTGCCGGGAGGGAGAGCAACCACCGTGCGGGTGCATCGGAGAGGGCAAGCGTGAAGGGCCGCCCCACCTCCGTCAGAGACTCCGCCGGGCCGGACTAGTCTAAAGGTTGGGGAACTCTGGTTTAGCTGATCCAGGGGTGACCATTGCTGCCCTATCTCCTATTGCCCAGTTTGTTCAGTTTGACCCTGAAAAAAAATTAGGAAGCCTCCAGGGTGATGGCTAGCTATAGGCCCACCGCCTCCTCACAGGATCCTTGCCCCACATGGCTGCCCCCCAAAAAGGGGGCTATGATTGATTGGGTTGTGAACCTTATTAATTCATCACTGAGGGAAGGAATGTTTCCCTCCTGCTTAAAAGAAACGATCATCCGAACTATCATCAGATGCCCCCAGTTAGCATCTGACAGTCTTAACAATTTCCGTCCAATCACTAACATAGAAATTCCTGGGCAAAGTGATCGAGAAGGTGGTGGCTCATCAGCTACAGTCATACCTGGAGGAGCAGGATTTCCTTGACCTATTCCAGCCTGAATTCAGGCCACAATGGGGTACTGAGTTGACACTGGTCACACTGCAGGATGACCTTTTAATGAAGGTTGACAGGGGCAGAGGCAGGGGCAGAGAAGTTGGTACTTCTAGATCTCTCAGCAGCTTTTGATACTGTTGACCACGGTATCCTCTTGGACAGGCTCTCTGAGGTTGGGATTGGGGGCTTAGCATTGAGCTGGCTCTGATCCTTCCTCAAGGACCATGTCCATAGAGTTCAGCTAGGGGAGGAGGTGTCGGCACCTTGGACCCTTTGGTGTGGGGTTCCTCAGGGATCTGCATTATCCCCAGTGGCTGTTCAACAATTTTAAGCCGTTGGGGAGGTCATCAGGACATTTGGAGTACTCTATCACAGATCTCTCTCCATTACCTCCTCTACAGTGGATGCCGTCCAGATACTTGAGTGTTGTGTGGTTTCATTACTGGACTGGACCAGGGCTAACAGACTCAAACTGAATCTGAACAAAACAGAGATTTTGCTGCTGGGAGAATCTCTAATAGGCTAACGGAGATGGTCTCTAAACTGGATAGTATTTCCCTCCAGTTTAGGGACCAAGTGCATAACTTGGACATTCTTTTGGACCTGGCTTTTTCTTGGGAGTCCCAGATTGCAGCCATGTCCAGATCAGCCTTTAACCAGCTTAAGTGAATTGGCCAACTTTGCCCCTATGTAGACGAGGACTCCCTTAGTACTTTGGTACAGGCCCTGGTAATCTCCTGGATCAACTACTGCAATGCCCTCTATATGGGGCTTCCCTTGAACCTGATCCAGAGACTTCAGTGGGTCCAGAATGTGGCAGCCAGACTGGTGGTTAGTGCAAGTAAATTTGACCACATCACTCCAGTTCTGGCTCACCTCCACTGGTTGCCCTTGGTGTTCTGGATCAGGTTCAAGGTTTTGACACATACAAAGTCCTCCATGGTTTAGGCCCATGTTAGCCGCCCCGAGTAGACATGGTCTAGAGGGGCGGGGTAAAAATCAAATAAATAAATAAATAAATAAATAAAATACTTGTCAGAGTGTCTCTTCTTAATGTCATTTGCCTGACCCACAAGGTCATCCCAGTTGAGGCTCCTCCAGGGCCCCCAAGAGAGGCCCACAAATCCTCTACAAGAGGCAGGGCCTTCTTTGTGGTGGCTCCAACTTTATGGAACCAGCTTCTGGAGAAGCTCCACCTAGCCCCTTCCCTGTGGACTTTTAAGAAGCAATTAAAGACATTGCTTTTTAGGGAGGCTTTCCACACCACCAGCTGACCACCTTCCTCCTTTTTCCCCCCTCTCCCCTCATCCTCTCCCCTCCCCTCTTTTCCTCCATCCACTCTGAGATTAGTTGGCACCATCTTTTTTGGGGGGGGGGGGTAGGCTTATTGTTATCAATTTTAATATTTCTGTTTTCTTTTCTGTTTTCTATTTTATGAGTTCTAACTCACCCAGAGTTGTGCTGTGACACTAATGGGAGCAGGATACAAATTGAATGAATGAATGAATGAATGAATGAATGAATGAATGAATGAATGAATAAATAAATAAATAAATAAATAAATAAATAAATAAATAAATAAATAAATAAATAAATAAATAAATAAATAAAAGCTGTGAATGATTATTAAGGGCAGTGCTACACACAAATAGGTCACAGTATTCAGTCAAGTTGGTTGCCTTGAAGTGTATAAAAAGGGAAATCCTTGTTTTCCAGGAAGGGGCACAGCTGGAATCCTGAATGAAGTTGCTGTACATGACCACAGACTTCCCCTCAGAGTCCAGGAGAGCCCCTGGACTGTACACCTTTCCTTTAGGAGGGAATGTGCTCATAAATCCATTGTCTTGTTTCCCAAAAGACAGCCTTGCTTACCCTTGTCCTGTTCAAACTGAGTTTTTGCTGAGTACTTCTCCTTTTGCTTGCTGTTTCTTCTCTCCTGCAAACCATTCCCTCCCAGTGCCACTTGGCAATGGAGAAACAGCAACTGAACTTCTGGAAAACACATTAAGTATGCTTTGCTATTCCCACTACCTTGGTAAGAACATAACATTTCCCATATGCCAAAAAGCAGGTGTTAGAGACACTTACACATTCAACAAAAGCACACTTCTGTTCAGGAGGTGGAAAATGACTGCTTGAAGAAGCCTATTTCAGATCAGTTTAATCTCCACTGGAAATTGTCCAGCATGGCTGTCAGTATCTATTAGAGTGAGACTCTAACCATGCTAGTGTCCCATCTAGTACTTAGTTCTGATGCTGCAAATATTTACAAACATTACAAGAGAGAAACCCACTTCATCTGCAAGTTAGATTGTTTTTTAAAAAATTGCATAGAACCTAGAAGATTGTCAAGATGCCTTATAAAATTGCCAGTTGAACACTTTTGAGGAAAAGACATTTTTAAATATTTAGATAATAAGTAATAATAAATATATACCATTGAAAAAAGACTTTTGAATGTACCTAGGACGCATTATACCAGAAAAGTAGCTTTGTAATTGCTTGTTAAATAGCTTTCTAAATTAACTTACTTTCATCCTTGTTACCTAATAAATAACTAGTAACAAGCACACTTCTTTCTTACTTGCACATTTTTGTACCCTTTTGGTTTGCCTACTAAAAGCTATTATTTGAGAATGTGTCCTGGAATTTGATCATGAGAACACATTTGTTCTTTCTTTACTTGAAACTTGTTACTGCCATGCTCTGGAGAGAGTTGTGTGTAGTCTAATATGGGCCACCTGCCACTGTGCCATTCCAGTCAATATACTTGCTTTGCTTAGCTGAAAATATTAGAAAGCCTTTATGAGCATTTCTCCCTGTGACTATTGCATTTTTCTCTCCTCTTTCCTTCCACTGTGTTTTGCAGATTGCCAAAGATGTGAAACAGTTCTATGACCAAGCAGTGTTTGAAGCAAAGTTGACTGATGAGAACAAATCCAAGGCAGCACAAGCAGTAGTGAAAAGCTTTCATGAAACAGTAAGCTATATTACATACACTGTAGGGACTCAAACAGGTTTGTTGCTAACTTCGTTGTTCTGTCTTGCAAAGAGGGGCCTGAAATGGCCAAAGTGTATGTGCAGCTGTGTTTGCTGTGCAACAAATCTACACTGAATTTAAGAGGCGCTTTCCTTAGTGCTAATCATGCACGAGCGGTTTCTCCAAGAGAGACACGTTGAAACCAACACTCAAGGGTGCATCCATGCTACATATTTCATATGGAATTACTAGTTGAATTTGCTTTCTTTTTAACAAGGCATCCACACAATGCTGTCTTTCAGTCATTGTTAACTGGTGTTTTCAATGTGGTTTTTCCACATTCTTGAGGACTGCAGAACTCTAAAAAATTTTTTCAGAAGAATGATAACACAGTCCCGAGACAGGAGGTTGCAGTCTACATTCTGCAGTCATAGGGATCTTTAGTGGTATTCTTCCATCTCCTTCCTCCCCTGGAGCCAGGTAGGGTTTTGCTATGGGCAGTGATGGATCACAAAAAATATAGGTAAAAAGAAATGAGAAATAAAAAGTTAAGAAAAGACCAAAGTGTGGTGGCAGCTTAAGTACTATTATATATTTTTAATGTGAGGTTTTTTGGACAAGTCCATTTCATCAAACACTCCTGGTCAAGGTTTGCTATCATCAAAATATTTTTTCCAGTAGAGAAATGGGGCTTGTAGAATATGAATGATAGAAAATGAGACCCCTATAACAAATCCATTGTTACTTTTCATTAGACTGCAGTAGTGACATAGGTCATGTATTTATAATGAGGCAAGCACCTGTGGCCTTCCAGATTTTCTCAGTCTGTAAATCCCATAATCCCTCAGCATGCCCTGTGCCGATGAAGGCTGATGAGAGATATAGGCTGTAAACATCTGGAGGCTATAAATTACCCACCTAGGTTTATTTCAAAGGGTGTTGGGGGAAGAAAACCTACTTCTACTGTTTCATATATAATGTACACCTTAACTGAGATGCTCACTCTTGCAAACCTTCAAACATAAAGTCCCTTTTCACTTTATAATTACCACTTCCTAGCCAGTCTTCAGTGTCTTTGGCTCTTCTCCCTCTGTGAAGTCATTTGTCTGAATGTCCAACCCACCTTCCCTTTTTCTTTGTACAAGATTGCATGTGTTGACTCCAGATGGTAGATAAGAGGAAGGAGATCAGATATCAGAATCTATGTCTAAGAGGTCTTAGTTAGCTCAGTGAAAAAAAACAGGTCAAAACCTTTGAAGAAATAACATCCGTATTCAATTTCTTTCCCTTTTCTCATAGCTCAAGTGCTGTGGCACGGGGTCATTCTTAACAGATCTATACATCAAGGCGACTGCTGAGGATTTCTGCAGTAAAGGACTCCTTACTTCAGTTTGGACAAATGTAAGGAAACAACCGTGTGGGATATCAGGTTTGGTCAGGGCATGAGCCTTTCTAGTTCAGCTGGAGTTCAAGTGACTGGTATGTTGAGAGAGAATGGTTGCCCATTTTTTATTTTGCAGCATTACTTGTTGGTGAGCTGGAAGATATGATGATGTGCCTTTCACCTCACAAAAACTTTCATCTCTTCTCTAGCCAAAATATCTGTTCTGTCTGTTAGAATACAGATATGCTTTATAAGCCCATCTCTGCAAGCTCTGAAATATACATCTTCCCTCTGCTTTTATCAGACATGTAGGAGAGGACAGGAAGTTGTTCATTAAAGACACTGCCAAAAACAACTGCTGTCAAAAGGCGGAGAAATCTGTCTAAATCCAATTGTTAGTCTCCAGCTAAGGTAGACCTGTTGAAAGAATGAGGGTGATGAAGTTATCACTGATTTCATGGGCCCATGAAATAATACCCACTGGTTCCATGGGTCTAACTCTAATTAGGACTAACAGCTGAATTTAACCCATTTCATTCAATTTGAAGATACATTTTCCATTAAAATTATGTTTTGGTGATGTATTTATTTAACATACTTTTAGACCACCCAGATTTTCTAGGTAGCCGATTAAGGAGATTGCAACACATAAGATATAAAATTACATTAGAACAGTGATACAAGAGCACGAGTTAAATTAACAAAGTAAAATCAGAAGCAGAGCAGCAGACAGTGAAGCTAAAGTGAGCGATAGGCAGGTATCTAAAAGGCATACTTATAATGCCTGGAAAGATAAAATAAGGAGATAGATAAGTGTGTAGGTAGGCAGATATTTCTTTAAACTTTTTTGCATGGGAAGAGGGCACCAGGTGTAGGAATTTGGAGCTTAGGACACAGCCTGTCTGGCATCCACTTATGCACTCAGCTTTCCTCATGATTGTGAATTTCTATATAGGATGTTTACCTGATGCATGCTTTCTTTTTGGCTCAGGAATACAACTGTCATATTAAAATTGATGAGCTGTTCTCCGTAAAGCTGTACCTGATCGGCATCGCTGCCATTGTGGTGGCCGTTATCATGGTAAGTGCTGGGTAGGTGGAAGGAAACAAAGGATCCCACATCTCTGTTATGGAACAAAAAAATATGGGTTATTCAAAAGAGATGGATTTGCTACCAAGAGATAGCTTAGAACATTGGGTGGTTTGAGAAGACTGGAAACAATGCCATTCTAGATGTATTGTTGAACCTGCACATGAAACAAGGCCTTACGTGTGAAGGGAGACTGGCAAGAGGAATGAGAGGAGAGAGATTGGCAAGTGTCCAAAGGGCAATGGTCAAGTTCAAGCCTCCACCTCTTTGAATAATGCTTGGGGCAGCAAAATACAGCCAATCAAATCTAGAGAAGCAACCCTCTTATTCCTATGGCCATAAAAGTACTTCCTTGCTCTCCTAAAGGTATGTTTGCATCCTGAGAAAATTAATGTGACTGGCTTCTGATCTCTGGGGATTTTCCACCTACAGCTTCTTGCTCTTCCTTGTTCTCTTTTTCTAGTGTAAGAATCTGTTGCAACATCTTTTTGTAAATCTGTTTTCTGCTCCCCTTATCCATTTTGTGTATCCAGAAAGCAAGGAAGGAACCACTTAAGCATTCCCTGCCTAGATCAAAGGTGGGCACCTGTGGCTCTCCATATGTTTTTGGCCTATAGCTCTCATTCTGTTGGTTAGAACTAACTAATGGTGAGGAAATGCAGGCGTTTCAGTCCAAAAACATCTGGCCATATTTTCCCACCTATGATTTAAACCCTCCTGCTGGGGACAGAGAAGGTTTTTGATGGAAAAATGGAATCTAGGTTGAGTTAAATATATAAAGCATTCCCTCCTTCTCTGCTCTCCCATAGAAGAGGAAGGATTGTTTTAAACATTCAGGTCTTGTTTTATGGTGGCCAGGTCATTTAAGGCTGATTGGGTTTTATCCATTTGAAAGAAAGGTTGATAGCTTTTCATTTTCAGTTGTATTCATTTCCTTGATAAGACACTTGGAATATATTGGCTGGCCTTACCATCATTCCATGCAATTAAAATTAGAATTGTTGGGGGAGGGACTCTGGAGTAGAATTTCATCTTAATTTTTTAATATTTTGTTTCTTTTTAATTTTTTTTTAAAAAATCATTCTGGAGAGAAAGCCAAACAGCCTTTAATTCTAACCCACCTCTGATTTCTTCAGTCAGACCAATAGGCCTCTCAGATTCTTGTCACCTAAAGTGGAGTTAATAAATGTGTAGCCAATATGAGCGGATACTTTTCTTAAGGTAAGAGATGGAATAGCTGAAGTGAGCTGGAGTCTTACGGTTCCTGTGTTCTGTTTTGACCTCTAGATCTTTGAAATGATCCTGAGCATGGTGTTGTGCTGTGGCATCAGAAACAGCACTGTCTATTGAGAAGCAGAAGGGCAGGGGCCAAACAATGGTGCCGAAGGGACCCCAAAGTGCCGCTGTCAGATCAGGAGACACTTTCAAAAAAAGACACAGAAAATTATGTATATAAATATTTCAACTATTACCATACAGTACTTATCATTTTTACTTGGAAGTATTTTTATTTGTTTTAAGGGGTGGGGAAAGGGAGTTATTTTGTATATTTGTGGCGGAGTTAATTACACATCACTTCGTATAGTAGAAAAGCTATCGTACCAGTGGTTCTAAACCCTTTATCAAAGATAGCCTTTCTCTCCTCCTCTTCCTTTCTGTCCCTTTGTGTTGCAATGTTGACAGCACGGGACAAAGGAGAGGTTCCCATCCACAGGGGCCACCCTTTAATGAGGAACATGGACACTTTTCTGCATCTTTGTTCCCCAACAACGATGGGGAGGAGAAGGCTGAAGTAGTTCTTTGGCAGTTGTGCTCACTATTTCCTGTTCGTACATTCTGTCTTGATTTGTAAATGATCTTGGATTCTTGGTCTAAATCTGTGCGTGTGTAAGGATACAAGAGTTCTCCTTTGGTGTAATTCAGCTACTGCTTTCAATTCTGCTGTTAAAACTTGCAAATCTGGC
Organism: Pogona vitticeps; assembly: GCF_051106095.1. NCBI lineage: Eukaryota > Metazoa > Chordata > Lepidosauria > Squamata > Agamidae > Pogona > Pogona vitticeps. The sequence continues at coordinate 257,579,648 of NC_135783.1, forward strand.
AGTATTTTCCGTACAGTGTACATACATACCCAGTGCGCCTTTCAGTGGCAAGGAGACCTTGCTCACAAATGCTTATAAGCCCATGAACTTGAAAGTCCATGATGTCTCCTGCTGTCACAACATAGATGCTGAGTCAAGGCCAGGTCTTTCAAATTCAAGACAGCCTTGCAAGAAATTAATGTACAACAGGGAGAGCATTTAAACTAAGTTCATTAATTTTAAACCAATAGATTTTATTTTATTTTTTAGACTGAAGAAGTCAGATAATGGAATGTTGATGTTTATTTTTATATCTCACTGCTAAAACTGAACTCTCCGTGTGCTGACATCCACAGTCCTGGATGCAAACACTGTTTGATGCCACTCACCAAGTAAAATGTGTAATCATCCAATGATGACAAAAGTTGTCTCTTGAAAGGAAATCAGTGAAGTAACGGCTGGAAGTTTGTAAATGAAAGGTACAGTGTTGAAGAAGGCACCTATCATTGTGCCTTTCTAAAACCTGGAGTGAGGATGCTGAATAATAGCCAACAAGACGTATATAAAGGTAGAACCATACGAATTGTATTTTATACCAGATGTATAGTGAGAGGGCTCTATTCTGATTCGGTAAAGCCATTTCCCAATACCCCCATCCTTTTCCTATCCTACCAGAGATGAAAAAGCATGGCTGCTTCTGCCTGTCTTGACAGTTCAAGGGATTTGCTTTCCCTCACATTTTTGATCCACCCCTCCCTTGCCAAAAACATATTCTTTGAAATTTGCAGCTTGGATATGGTCTGTTTGGGGCAAGAGGCCTTGATTCTTACCCAATTTCCACTACCCTCTTCCATACTATAGAATTTTCTTGTTTGAGTTTTTTCAATTATTGAATACAGTATTGAATACCACAGAACTCCTCTCCTGTCATTCCCACCAGTTAAAATTCGCTTCTGTTCTTCGCATGTATGAATTCATGCAGAAGTACATTTGATTCACCCTTTTTCCTCTCCTTGACATTCTCCCTGTGTTTTCTGTGATGGAAAAGAGCAAGCAATACCTATTCTATATAAACACACACACATACCCTTCCACTTTCGGTTTTGGCTTGCAGGAATTCCACTACATGGAAGCTCTTTCCCCAGACAAACTCTTCTCCATGGTCTCCTATGAATCTTGTTGGATGCGGTTGGTGGAAATAGGGATTGATCTTTCCTAGCCTTAGAAATAGCCTTAAAGCAACACTGCCCTGAATGTCAAGCTTTGCATGCACTGGACACAGAGAAACTGAATCTATCAGTCTACCCACCCTTCAAAGGATTTGGGATTCACATGTTCCAGTATAATAGAATTATCTGTACAATTTTTAGATATGAACTGTGCATGTACAATTACATATATCTGCACGCATTGGGGTTACAGGCGTGCAAAATGGATGTGTATAACTCACTGCCTTTTGTTTAGTGTCCTTGAACAAGTATAAATGCGTCACAGAGCATTTTGTGTTTCTTTTCCTGTAGCATATGTTTGATACTGTTCAGCATTCAGTGGATGATGTGTAAACAGCCAGAGCTCTGTTTTTAAAGCTTTACTAGCCTACTCTCCAATAACTGAATATGGCCCAGTCACTTTGTTAGGAGCAAGTATATGCTTTAACCAGAGAACACTATTACCATACAATGCAGAGTATAAATGATGGTTAGAGGAGGCTCAGATGGCACTGAAACATAGCAGAAGCCCAAGAGAAACTGCTAGGTTTTCTTGAATTTGCCTTGTGGGCAAGGCAAAGGTTGCTCAGTACATACCCTGTTGTTTTTATTTTATTGTTCAATTGTAGCACAGGGTCTAAAATATGTGGTTTTAAATAAAAAGGGAAGATAACAATTAGGGTTAAGTACCCATCTTGAACCTGAGTCCAGGGAGCAACTAGGCAGCAATTTTTAGCAAAAGGCTAGTGGTGGAAGGCTTTAGCTTATGTGTGCCACTTGGGACTACAGTACTCTTTTACTTCAAATCACAGTATCTCAAGACTGCTTTTTTCTTTTTACTTTTAATTAAACATACATACATTTGCATATGTGGAGTCTGTGCCCTTAAGGAGTCAGCAGTGAGAGTTGAAAAATTACAGTGTTATAAAAGCAAAATTAAGAAGTACTCCTATACAAGTGACCTCTTAGCTGTGAATTCTGCCTCCCTATACAAGATGACCAAGTAAGAAATTGAGCCTTGACAGCCAGGAAAATTCAATGATGGGATTTTCTTTGAGATGTTTAGAAGAAAAGGCCTCCAGAACAAGTGATGAGAACAGATTGTAAATTTTGGCTTTTTGGTGAAGAATTAAAAACAAATCCCAAAACTAAATCCTGCAATTACAAAACAAGATGTTGGCGGGTGGGTCTAGCAACAGGCTTCTTACCAATATATTCACATTTTTGTGTGTGGTGAGATATCGCCATGGCAGTAAATACATATGCTTGCTATCTAACGTGGTACAATCAGTGAGCTATTCATATAAACTTGGCCTAAAGCCTCTTTCAGTGCCAGTGATAACAAGACCTGTTTATTAGTAGTTTATTTTTATTTATTTATATGCCACATTTCTCCCAAGAAGGGACCCAATTCTCAATGTTCTGTTGCCTGTCTGCAATTTCTGAGGAACTAGCAAGAAAAGGAGGCATAGGTAGCTTCAGGTTGGTGAGTTGGCAGAGTAAGGTTACCCAGTGTGTTAACACTTGCCACAAAATCATCTTTTTTAAAGTACCTTAGTAAGGATGGTTGCCATAGAGAATCTCTGTGCCATTATGGTTCTACTGTTGAGAATATAAGGGTTTGAGTTAAGGGAGATCCATTCCTGAGGTGAAGAAGGGAGGTAATATAAGACCAACAAATTCTTCTTTCCAAAGCAACAAAACAGAACCATTTTATACTTAACAACCAAGGTTATATAAGAATCTATTTAAACTACACAAAATTTGTGACTGGTTCTAGGAAATTGTATTACTAGTTTCAGTTTTCTGAAAAGCACCATTTGGGATTGGGAATATTGTTGTTGTTTTAGTTGCTGTTTCTTAGGCAACGTTAGGACAAATAATTCTCATTAAGCCACAGGAGAAGCATAGCTCTCCCTTCCTCCAGCTTTGGACCTGTAGAAATTAAACAGGATTAATTATGACGAGCCAACAGAGGAAGGCCAAACAGAGCTGCTTGCTGCATTGTCCTGAATGTTTGGATTTCTTTCATATTGTGGAGCATGCCACAAACTATACTTGTGTGTTAACTATCTCTTTTCTGCCTTTTTAATTTTTTTTATTATTTTTTTGGTCACTTAAAAATTTCTAATACACACTTTTCTTCCTAGCATGTATTGTGTGACAAACCTCTGTGTTTCTCACAGCCAATAAATCATAACACTTGAATGCTTTTGGCATCATCATATCTTTACTATAGCACTGGGAAAGCCAGCCTTGGGAATAAAGAACCAGTGGAGTGTGTGGCAAAGAGGATAAGGGGGCAAGTGAATAGATAAGACTAAAGTGATCATTGCCCTCAGTGACATGAATGAGGCAGGAGAGATTAAATGGTGGAGGTTGGGTACTCACATCTCTCTCATATACAGGTGGCAGCAGACCTGCCTCCAAGAGAATGAACGCACATAAAGAGCCATGATCTATCAATTCAATTCAATCTTTATTGTACAGTCGCAGACCCGATAGCCATGATCTATCGTGTCTCACCTCTTGCCAATTATAACGAGAAGTCTAAATTTCAAAGTTTCTCTCACCGAGCGGCCTCTTGAAGGGGAAGCAAGGGAGAGATTGGGAAGAGCAATGCACCACTCTTCTTATCCCCTGGCTGTGCTGATGTCCAGAAATCTTGTCCATTTGCTGTTATCTTGCTTGTTTATCTGAATGTTAAATTTTTCTGTCAAAATAATCTTTTTTTTAAAATGATATATGAAAACAATTAAATAGCCCCCCAAAAAATCCGGTGGTGTCCTGTCAGATTTATTCCTTCCCTTAACACCGCAAGGGTGCCAACTGTGGATCAGAGACAGCTTGGTGAATTCTGCTTCCTCATGACTTCCTTTTGAATTTCTGCCCAGTTAAAATGAATAATCGGCTACTTCCCGTGCCCAAAAATATGTCTGGTTGAAGGGAGGCTGCAGTTCATTCTGGTACTGTGCAGGATGCCTCTTGTGTCAGTAAAGGGAAGGCATTCTGTTAAAATGTTTTTCTCAAGCAAGCCATGAGCAGCCCATAAAGTGAGTAGGAACTGAAGTTCCAGAAAAGTGGGAATTGTTCCTAGGATCTCCTGCGGGAGTGGGAAACAAGTGGCCTTCCTGATGTTACCCAGACGGCAGCTCCCACAAGCCCTAGCTAATAGGGACTGTGAGATTTACAGTCCTGCTAATCATCAGATTCTAGGCACTCGCCTCCAGAGCCTTCAAGGCTGCTGCTTTGCCAGGGAGCTGTGTGTGTGTGCGTGTGTCTTTCTTGACCTTTCAGAGTGGGATATTGGAAGTAAGTATGTATGTGGGTATGTATGTATGTACAAGAAACAGGTCCTTTGCTGGGAGAAAGAGGCCTCTACTTTCTGAGAAGGGATGACTACCCCATTATGCCGTAGGTGAACAAACTGTAAATACTGAAGGCAGCAGGTTAGTGCCAAAGTGCCCACGGACTTGCAGCAGGCTACTTCCCTAAACAATTACAGAACAATAGAAGAACAGCAGAAATGTGGGCGGGGTGGCAACAAGCAGAAACTTAGGAAACCCTACACTGGCCTGACATTTTGGAAATCCTTACCGTGGGCATACAGTATATAAACTATGAATTCTCTTCTACCAGTATTCAAACATAGGCAGGGGTGGACTTATTCCTATGTGCAGGAGAAGAGGGGCATTTGTCGATTCCTGCCCTAATCTGCTTTCCAGCTGTCCTGTAGCACATTATTCTTCACTTCATGCTGACTATATGTGTAATCTTCTACAACTAGGAAGGTAAGCTAGTGTTTTCATATCTCTCAAGCAGCAAAAGGATACCATGTTCTCCACAATAGAAAATTCAACCAGAAGTTCTAGAGACATTATTTTTCTTACTGTGCCAACCCAGCAACTTAGTGGAAGGAACATTTCTCCTTTAACTCATGCCTTACCCTGTACAACATTTAACATAGTGGCTAAACTAATCCACACTGGGCAGGAGACCTTTGGGGTCAATGCCTCTGGATTTCCTGGTTTGCTTGCCTCACTTCAGACAAGATGGTGATTAAAGAAAATTGTTGCACCCTCTGTTCTTTGCTGGTCTTCCCCAACTCATACTTACGTTTGGGGCAAAAAGAAGTATATAAAAAAACACTGCCAATTCTGTGAACCAAAGTTATTGTAATTATATGGTGCATGTTAAGTTTTTACTGTAACTACAGGGTACATGTCATGTAGCATCTAGCTGGTTCCTTTTTTTCTCTTAACGAAACCCAGCGAACTGTATCAGGCTCACTGCCTGTCGATGGGTGATAGTTTAAAGGCCCCCAAATTTAAAAACTGTTTTCAGACTTATTGACTCCAAGTATTTTTTTTAACTTTTGGCCCCCATCAGTGGGCGGAGGCTTATTTGTTGTTTCAAAACACACAAACCCCCCACGGATTCAATGGACTTACAGTACTGTAGTTGCAACTCACTCCACTAAGCAACAAGATTCCAGTATTTCCAAGTGTGAAACAGCAGATTTTGTTTAAAAGGGGAACAGAAACCTACCATTGCTTCTATCATGTCTGTAGAGTCTGAAAATATCCTCCTTCCCCATTTCTTACTCCAGTTTTATTCTTAAATAGCATAGACCAAAAAAGAGGGAGGGGATTATTACTCTGGACTAGTGGTCAAAATAGGAAAATTAGCCTCCTTAGTCACTATCCAATTTAGATTTGCGCAAAACTGAATCTTAACACCAGTATCCATTGCTTGTGGGAGGAGCATTACACATTGCCCACACTTCTCTGCACAATCTCTGTTTCAGAGATGGAAATGACAAAACGCTCATTTGCATGTAAAGATAGTTGTTGGGGGGGGGCAAGGACACCTCCGTCACTATTGGCAGGCTGCTACTCCCTAAGAAGTTTGCTTCAGCTCCTCTATGGAAAAACTCAGTTGGGAAGCTTATGAAGCAGAAGTGACAAAACTCCCCAAAAGACCCAAAAGCAGATTGGGAGACCGTGGAATACAAAGACCCTTGGACCAGGGAGCTCATCCAGCTTAGAATTTCCAAGGCAGAATAACTGTGGAATGCCAAGCCTCCAAAGAAACCCTCCTTTGGGGAAGAGTGAGGGCAGCAGGAATGATGCCAAGGAATAGAGTCTGTAAGGAGAGTATGACCCTTCCCGATCTCCCGTCACCTTGGTCCATCCACTAGAGGGGAACCCCGCAAACTCTACAGCTGAGGGTGAATAAAGGGATGAGAGGGGAAATTATATCAAGGGTCAAGTAAATTTAGCTATAAGCACACCCCCGCCTTTAGCTTAACTTCAAGGGTTGTTCCAGGTCGCAGATGACTCTGAAGTAGATATCAGAGAGATTAGGGCTGAGTTAAATGCAATCTGGGCTGACTGTTGATCTCAGTTACACCTGTCCACATTAATAAACTCACCTGTTTTTGAACATACTACACATCCTGTCATGGATTCTAATATGGAAGAAGGGAACATGGAACTGCTTGGGACAATTACAGTGGCAGACACCTTATTATGCCAGGTCCACGAGTGTTGTGTGAACAGGATCCAGCAGAATACAGTGGACCCTCGACTTACGGAATTAATCCGTATTGGAACGGTGGCTGCAGATCGAAAAGTCTGTAGGTCGAGGTTCCATTGATCTACAATGCATTGAAAACCGATTAATCCGTAACCAGCCGTTTTTGTTCCATTTTTGTTTTTGTTTTTTTCTGGTCTGTATGTCGATTCTCAGGCTGCAAGTCGAACCTAAATTTTGCGGCCAGAGAAGTCTGTAATTCGAAAAGTCTGTAATTGGAGCCGTCTGTAAGTCGAGGGTCCACTGTATTGTCCCAAAAATGTTTAAAAGGAGATTTGAGAGGAAATCTTCAGGCTCCCCAGACCTTAGGCTATGCTGCCCACTGATTTGAAATCTGACATTTTCATTATTAAACATATTTTGCAACTTGTCACGTCAGGAGCAAGGCAACTATTCTGGCAAATGGGTATGTTGGAAAGTTCAGATGACAAATGATTGACATTTTAAACATGCAAGATCGTATTTAAGAATCCTTTTAAAAATTGACCTAAACTCTCAAGCCATTACTTGATTGGTTAGGCATCCTTCAGTTTCGAGAGATTATGGTAACATGCTCTGAACAGAGGATTTGGGACAGCATCTAGTGTAGCTGAGAAGGAATTCGAAAACCATTACTTAAATGCAGCTGTTTTAAACTCTGATCATGAGCTACTCCTTTAGTATATGTAATCTTATTTCAAATTGGCAGGGGAGAGGAAGATTGCTTTGTGGAACAAATGTGCTCTCTGCTCCAAACCCTCTTGTTATTATGACCTCTCCCTTGTGTTCTTTCTAATTCTTTTGCCATGGCCCCTCTTGTTACCTTTTCCTGCAACTGCACTAGTCTTCTGACACCTCTACAAATCCTGTACCACTGTACAAAGCTTTGATGTAACAAAAACAGGAGTGTTCAATTCATCACACAAATTGCAACAAAGCCTGTTATGGCAAGAGGTTGAAAAGTGCCCTTGGCTGCACCATCTCCTGGCACAGAGGGATCACACTTGTTCTCATTTGATCACACTAGCTGCACTGGAAACGGGCAGGAAGTTCACCACCAATTATGCTGCCTGAACGTTTGATCTGAGCCAGGAAAAAAAAATATTTGGGGGATTTTCCTATGCTGGTACAGAGGCTCTTCACAACACAGCAGAAACACAAGTCTACAGAAAAACAGGAAACCCGCACTCCACAAAATAAAACATTTTGGCTTCCACCTTCTTTAGCATACTGTGGCCTCTGTATATTTAAACTGTTACCTTGGGAACTGCACACCTTTATTGAAAGCAACCGAAGAAGACAGAAGCCAAAACGTTTTGTCATAAAATTGTATTTTTCTGCTTTCGTTAGTCTCGCCTTCTTTCTCACTCACTCGCTCTCCACAAAAAACAACCTATACATACACACGTATACTGGAAAATGGGAATAGGGGGTTAAAAAAAAACAACTCGAATTAAAACCTGCCTACACTTCCCTGGGACTAAATATAGTACCACGCCACCAGATGTCCACAGTGTTAGAAAAGGGAGCAGCTTGCAGAAGCGTAACAGAGCAGCATACACCCGAATAAATTTTATTTATTTATTGCATTTTTATACCTTAATCCTGTTGAAGGGCCTCAAGGAGGCTGACAATATTTTTTTAAAAAAAGGAATGAAAACAAAACACTTAAACCCTTAAAATGCTATTAAACATGGAAACGCCCCCCCCCACACACACACTCCTTCCCCCCCCAAACAGGGATACAGGGGCACAGATGCTTTTGTCTGCAGACTGGACCTCCGGTCCGGTTTTGAAGCTGCATCCCGCGTGCCCCCCTCCCTCCCTCCCATGAGGAGGAAAGGGACCGATGCCGCTAGAATGAGCTATGCGATATTCAGAACGTTGCTATCGAGGCCATAACTTATCAGAAAATCTCCTGCCTCCTCTCAAATAATGTCACTTGTGTTTCTCCTCGCCCCCAAAACATGGGCCATCCAGAGCGCGTGAAGGAAGAAACAATCATCCTAATATCCGTGCGACCCCCATTTTTACAGTATAGATGGGGAAACTCAGCAAACTGAAGCTGAAAAAGAGAGCCTAACAACCACCTGGCTATCGCACGTTTATCTGCAGGCAGGCAAGTGGCGCCCGAGATTCGAAAAAGTACCCGAAGTCATGTGCATTTGCTACTTTGTGTTCTTTTCTCGGCTATGACACGCACTTTATGCCGGTGCCCCGCTTTTTACAGCAACTACATTTCCCAGGATACCTCGGGAAAGAAAGAGGGCTGTCCTCCGTGCCGCTTGAAATTGCGAGATGGCTTCTGGGATACGTAGTTCCGACAGCTGGAAACTCGCGTACATTTCTAGTTCGGTGCGAGGGGCAGCAAAAACTTCCCGTCCCAGCAGGCGCCGCGAGAACTGCGCAGGGGCTGCTAGGCCGCGGCAGAAATCGAGGGTAGTCGTCGCGGGGGAAAAGGGACGCCGTGAGCTCGTGGCTACCCAGGCGGAGGTAAGGAGGCCGAGTGGAGGCGGCGGCGTTGTTGTTGTTGTGGTTACAACAACGGCGGAAAGAGCTGGCTTCTCCGCTCGTGCTAATGAGCCGCTAATGAGGGAAGAGGGCGGGGGTAGTTTGTGGGGGGGGGAGGACAAGATAGGGCGAGAGGAAGGTGCAGAATCGGCTTGCGAGGGTCAGGCCGCCGCGGGTCCTTGTCGGGCAGGAAGGCAACAGAGGCGTCGTCCTCTCTGGCTTGGGCCTTCGTGCCCTGGTTGTTGAAAGACGGGCTCGCCCGGAATTTGGAAACTCTTACGGCTGGCCCCTCTTTCATAGGTTCCCCTCCCCTGTGAATTTGGCTAACCCCCTCCCCCGATCGCGGCATCTTGTGGCAGGTTAATTAACCATAAGTTAATTCCTCCCGTATTTTTAAGGTACAGGAGGACGGCAGTATCTCCAGCGATCGGTTTTAAGCCTTCAACCCCCCCCCCACGAATGCTGAAAAACGCGGGAGTGTCGAACCTTGCATGGCCTCCTAGTAGCTTTGTCTCCTCTGTCGTTCTATCTAAACCAAGACAATTTTATTCCACCAGAGAGAATGGCGGCGGAATTAAGAATATGTATGTTTTCCTCCCTTTTATCCTGTCCTGGGTCACCTTCCTCGCACTCAGATTCAAAAGAATAAACCCCCTCTCACATGAAATGGTGCTGGCTGAAAGTGAGAATGAGAGAGAGCAGCTCTGTATGAAAGAGAAGCACCTCTGCTGGGCTAGTTTAGTTAAAATGAACTCACATAGAAAGAGAAGAAACATTGTAGTTTTGTTGAAATATTCAGCTAGGCAACAATCAGTTATTTCAGAAGAGTTGTCTGAATAGTGCTTTTAGAATGTCCATTCCTGGGATTGACCTCACATGCTGTACAGAATTGATATGCTATGCCATAGCCTTCCTGCCATTCATCAGTAGTTACAGTACTGTATACTGGTGTGTGTTGTCTAAAGCTTTTTGCTATGGTGGTTATAGTCTACTCTAGAGGGCACCTTTTCTGACTGTTCTCACTCTGCAGCTTGAAGGCTGTGCAGTAGTGGAGCAGATAGATGGCTTTGTCCTGAAGAAACAGATCATGCCATTTGTCTTGTTTTCTGTTGATTTTTTTTTCTGCTGCTCCTTCTAGTAACTAGTTAAGGAGGTTCTGATTGAATAAACTAGAAAACATTCAACATTTAGTAGGCTACCTCTCTGTTAGTATGGGTTGCTGATTTGACCTGATAGAAAACATGACTTTGGGGTCAAATCTTAAGTATTACTTAAACAGGGACTTGAATTACTGTACAAGTACCAGTTAAAGGAAGAGAAGTAATATACTCTTTGGCTTTTTCGCAGTTGGGAAAACAGGGACCAAGACTAGTATGGAAGATTCTGATGGGAACCTTTCCAGTCAGAGAGAAGTCATCCTATCTGAATTATATAATACCCAGATCACTCCAAATAACTCGTGAGTCTTCTTTCTAAAAGTGTTGTTTTATTTTTGTTTGTTTGTTTGCTTCCAGTGGGGAATTTTAAAGCCTCACTTGGGGAAATATCCTCATTAAAATTTGCCTTCTTAATCACTGCTTATGTCTCTCATTATATGTAGGTTGCCTGAGTTTAAGTGTTATCGTAGAAATGGCAACTCCTTAAGTAGCAACAGTTCACCATTGTGGTTTACACCTCTGCACTTACACTGAGAGAACTAATAGAAAGGATTGTGGTCACTGTCTTTGCATCTGAAGAGAAGAAAGCTGTTGAACTGACATTGGGTTTTTTTGTTTCCCATTCTCCTAAAGTGATATTCTTATAATTATGAAATTTAATGTGGTGTCTTTATTAGTTGCTGTTTTCAAAGTAGCTGTTTAAATGCTGTTGTCAGTCACACATTTGTGTTCAGTCAAGTAACGCAGTACCTGAGTAGGTGAGGTGATGGCTCTGCAAAATCAGCAGTGATGTCTGTGAAACGGACACATTCTGTTGATGTACTAAAAATCACTGCTTTGTGTTATTTATTTGCACTGATGATATGTCCAACCTCTTACTGCCAGGGTACAAGATCTAAGAACCTTGGTGGCTTTAAATTACCCAGAGGATGGGATACTTGTTCAGACTCCGGATGGTGAGTGGCTAGCAGATTTTTCCATGCCTGTTTACCGTCACCATAAAGCAAGATCCAGTGCAGCTTCAGTCAAGAACAATTCTTCCCTCTAGGGAAATCGCTCTCTAGACCAAGAAAACCTTTGCTATAGGGCTGTGGAGTGCTCTTAAGCATGTGAATGTATTTAGGGGGAAAATAGCATATGGGAGTGCTTGCACAGCAAAGAAATAGTGCATGTTATTTGCAAGAGAAATCTCCCGCAAACAACTTGTCATTTGGCATACAGAGAGGTACTGTATAAATCCAGTAGATTTTAGCATCTTGCAAAATAGTATGCCCATAAGTAATAATGGGAGGCTTATATTCATTTGCTAACCCCAGTTGTAGTACACCCACTGAGCTGTTAATAATAATTGTGTGTTTTCAGCTCGTTTCTGATTCATGGCAATCCTCCTCAGAGTTTTCCCATGTATGAAGTATGCAGGAGTGGTTTACCAGTACTGCCTTCTGGAGGCACTATGGGACTGTGCAGGTGGCCCAAGGCTATGTAGCTGGCTCTCTTCCCTGTAGGTACAGAGGAGAATTGAACTGACAGCCCTTGCTGCCAGGTATTCTATCTCACTGAGTGACCTATCCAGTCAGCTGTTGAATTACTTGCTGAAGAGAAAATCAAAATGTAGGCAAGACCCATCAATTGAGGACTGCTTTAATGAGGACTGCTAATTCGTTGTGGTCCATAATTAGTGGGAGTGCTTATCAAATAGATGGTTCAATTGTACATTCAGAAAAAGGCACACTTTTTTTCTGAAGCAGGACATCCTGTTGAAACAACAGGACAAAAAGCTGTGCTGGGGTAGTAATGTGGAATTGCCACTGCTCAAGCAGTGATTACCACTGAGATATTATGGCTTGTACAGCAAGATCGTAGATGCCTCACTGTATGGCAGCCCAGACAAATCAAACAATTGACACTTAAATGGTTTGACAGAATATGATCATAACCTTAGCTTTCAAATGAGGTATAATATCTTATATTTATTCAGAGACCGAGATCTATGCTCAGCTGAGAGTATTTGGTATATTTCATTGCACCATGATTGGGCTGTGTAGCCTATGTGGTGTTTTACAAAATTCTAAATGTTACATACTAGGTAGGAATAGTATTGTGTTTTGAAAATTTTCCCGTGTCACATCAAAGACGAGGACCATAATAATGAGTAGCACTTAGCCATTATAGTGGCTGAATATTACAAAAATAAAGTGAACTCCAAAATATTTAGTTTAGACTACAATGGGCCTCCCATGATGTTTTCTTTTTCTCTTTCTTTGTATTGCAAAGATTCCACTTTGAAGCCTACAATGAAGGACCAGAACTACTGCCGTGTAACATCCTTTTCACAACTGAATTTAATTGTTTCTTTTTATTGTAGGCTGTAAACAACCTGGACGAGAAAACCTAATAGCCTACAACGAAATCTAAGGCAGCTGAGTATAACTGATCCAGAGATGGGAGACAAATCCACAGGTGAACCCTTTCTGGGTATTGAGGTTGCTGGGGCTACAGATTATGAGGGTGTCCTTCCCTCAGATACAGTTTCCTTGAGTGATTCAGATTCCGAGGACTTAACATTTGCAGATGACATTGAAGCTGGTACTGTATCTCCTGAGGAGCCCCTTTCCCTGGATAACAGGGGGAAGAGGTCAGATGAAAATGGTGACTTTCTCCACAGTGACCGAAAATCACCCGTCCAGCCTTTTCATCTTAAAGGCATGAGTTCGAGTTTTTCGCAACGCAGCCAAAGCATTTTTGACTGTCTGGAAGGGGCAGCCAAGCGAACGGTGCCCTCCATGGCTGAAGACAATGTCATTGATGGAAGGTTTAAGCGCCCTCTGCCTCCACCCAACATTTCTAACAAGATGTCTATAGAAAGCCTGGGAAGGCAAAATAAACCACCCCCATCTCTTAAAGGACCCCCATCTGTTCCTGACTACGTGACACACCCAGAACGCTGGACCAAGTATAGCTTGGATGATGTTTCAGAGTCTAGTGAGAAAACCAACAGATCAATTGCCATGGAGTTCCTGGAGGGCTTGAAGAAAAGCAAAGAAGAACAAACTTCACCCTGCCCTGAAAGGTATACTCCATCTTTCAATCAAGATGCCTCCAGCTCTGGTGCAAGCAGGATCGTCTTTACCAAACCCACAAAAACATCTTTATATAGATCAGAAAGGAAAAGGCCACATGCACAGGAGGATGAAGAAAACAAGCTAATTGATACAGACCAGGAGCTAAAAGGGAAATCTCCAAAGAAGCCAAGCACTCAGGATGAGGGGGGAAATCCCTCCGACAATGATGCAAAGGAACTGGAGGATTGGAAGCAGCTGAACTTGGAGGAGCCAAATATTCAAAACAGAGTTGACACTGATTCTTCTGAGGCAAGTGAAGAAAAGGGAATGGGAGCCGAGGGATTCCATGGTAGCAAGAAAAGGAACAGGAAACATTTTCGACCCAAAACTAGCCATGATGAAGATGAAGAAGAGTCATAAAATCTGCATAAATTATTCTGATGTCTTCCTAGAGGTGTTTCCTTGATTGTTTGCATGGGTTTTAGCAAATAGCTTATTTTGTTTAGCATACTTGGAGCTGTGATTAAAATACTTATGTGTTCCACTTACTTTTTCCGAAAAATCTCTAGACTTTGACGATTCTGCATGGGAGAAAAGGTAGGATTTTTTTTAAGATGTGGAACAAATAATTTAATTTTACTGAGTTCAGATTTGGGAGAGAGATTGTTTTGCTCAGTCTTTCATGCAAAAATCTTTTGAATGGTATCCCATAGTGAGCATACTAAATATTCAGTATGGAATGCCATTTTAAATAATCTGCATCACTCATGATGGACAAACGTCTGTGTGTGGTGCAAGATCAGTCTTGGTATCTATGTAGTTAGGCACCAAAAGCTGAACATATACATTTCCACTATAGTGAAACTAAAAGTATCGCCTTTAAGAAGCCATGTGGTTTGGTGATACAAGGCAGAAGATAGACACACATTGTACAAGGTGTTGTCTTGTTTTTTTAAAAAATGATATGCATTGTTTGAAAACCAAACTTAGATGTGTTGGGAGATGACTTTAAAAGATGTGTCTATATGGCAAGTCTGGGACTAGAATTCTCAACAGCAAATAACAGTATCTTTTCTTGCAACTGTAATGTATCCACCTGCATATCCAAGTGTTGTTTCTGTAAGTAGTGTACAGTGATTTCACATCAGTGTACTGTGTTTGTAAAGTAATGGGCTTTTGAAGAAATCTACCATAAGATTCTTTTTGTAGTTTTGATGTGAATAAAATTTTGAATTGTTGCTTGCTTTGTTTCCTAGTTGTTTGCTGTAGCAACTGGCTGTATCTGTTAGGACTTGGCAAGTATATTTCTCTCCCCATCTCATTCTGTTCATTACACCAATAAACATTTCCACTTGTCTCTCCTCTTATCACAATCAAGATGCTTCAGCTTGTAAAAAAGCAACATTGAGAATTGTTGATCTGTTTTTCTGCTAAGCTATACTTCATTGACTGTAATCATTCAGGCTCACTTGGAGGTGTTACTTCCTCTCCCTTTGCCACAACCAATCTGTTTGCCAAGAGTTCAGGCATATAGAAGTGCTAAATATCAAATAAGGATGAAGCCTCTACCTAGAAAACCCTGAAAAGTATTGTCATAAATCAGTATTGACTTGACAGCACACAGTTTTTATAGCCAATTTTATTGCATAAGACCCTACTGAAGCCACCAAACAATAATGACAAATTTGGCATGCGTAACTGTGGGCTGCTGATCTGTTTCTGGGCACAATAATTTCCAAACAATTAAATTAAAAGTATCACTATAAAATATATTCTGAAACCTCTTAACCTGAACATCATGCCAGGTTTAATCAGACTGGATCTTGTAGGAGAAATGTGACAGTTTTTAATGTTTATCTGAGGAAGGGAGCTCCAGAGCTTCCACATTTTCTCTCTGTAATTTTCAGCATTTTTTCTGCCTTATGATGGCAATCATTCATAGCAAAATAAGTTGAACTTTAGCTGTGAAATAAAATTATAGAAGTGCCATCTAAAACAGTAAGTTTTCTCTTACAGGATTCACATCAGAATTAACATATTTATACACACTTGGTGGGGGAGAACACACGGTAGCAAATAAAAAAATAACTGCCTCCCACTTTGTTTAATTTTACTAGTAAAAGCATTAGATGAAAAAAGCAGAATCCCGAAAAATTAATTTTGGTGCTGAACAAATTCTTGTCACAAGTTTACAACTGGATCTCAAAACAAGTAATTTTAAGGCAGGAGTAAAGTCATTATCAAGAGCCCTTTCAGCTGAATGCCAGTGGCTCTAAGAGTCATAACTTATCTGATGGCTCACTGAGAGACTTCAGTTGCTCTTGCCTAGCAAATTATTTCAAAGTAACCTGTTCTTCTATACCCAGAATTCTTGTTACCTTCATATGACCTGCTGTCATCCCCCAGAGGTTTGGTTAAAGGAGTTAAGGGGGGGGTGTCAAAAGCTACTTGTTTTATAACATGAAGCCTATCTTTGGTTGTGTCTCCTTTGATGGTAATTTTGTTTCATTTGTTTCCTTCTATTGTCCTTGGCTGTTGTTTACTAGGGGTGTAGGGAAGCAGGGTTACAGTTCCCCCACCCTTGATAGGCATAACATTTGCATGACTTATCACAGATGCATCAGGTGAAGCATTTTTGTCTGTCCCAATATCTGTGCTGAAAAGACTTGCTCCTCAGCTTGTTATGCTGAAGTTGATAAGGAGGATTACCAGAAATAATGTGGCAACATGTACTGTACTTTTTCCCTGCAGGAGGCCTTATGCAAACAAATTAAGTACTGTATGTAAAAAATGATGATAGAAAATAGTGCTAATGGTAGTAGTAGTATTTCAGTGTAATATATACTGAAAGTAGTATACAGTACTGTGTATGGAAAGTTCTTTCTTAAATAGCACAATGGTTTATTTGCAAAGCAATGTTATTCCACGAAATCATACTGATTTTCTAATATGTTCATACACACAAATTCAATGTCCTATATACTAGTAGTTAGAATACCTAATACAGTGGGGTCTCTACTTAAGAACGTCTCTACTTAAGAACAATCCAACTTAAGAACAGCTCCATTTGCTAAATTTTGCTTCTACTTGAGAACAGAAATCCAAGATAAGAACAGGAAAAAAACCTTTCCTGATCTTTTTTTAACCTTAGGTCATCTTAGGTTAAAAAAAAATTCTCCCCCTAGTGGTAAAGTACGTATTAACCAGCTTTGCATTAGTTCCTATGGGAACTAATGCTTCAATGTACGAACACACCTCTACATAACAAAAAAACAGCCAGAACGGATTAATTGGTTTTCAGTCCATTCCTATGGGAAATTTTGCATCAACTTAAGAATGTTTCAACTTAAGAACACCATTCCAAAATGGATTAAGTTCTTAAGTAGAGGTTCCACTGTAGTTTCTATGGACGGAAAAGAGCAGATACGGATTAAATGGTTTTCAATGCGTTCCTATGGGAAATGCAGATTCAACATAAGAACTTTTCAGCTTGAGAACCACCTTCCAATACGGATTAAGTTCTTAAGTAGAGACCCCACTGGTACTAGCAAGTGTTTAAATCAAATTTGTTTCCTACTACAGTACTTTCTGTTCTTAATGAACAGATGCTTCTGTTCAGAATCCCAGGAATATATGCAAAAATTGTAAGAATGAATAGAATGCCATATATACATGGGATACATGTATTTTCTCAAATCGTTATGCATATATGTGCAAAAATAAAGCCCTAGGTTTAATTCAGTTATTAGAATTTATACCCTTGGGAGACAATTTATACTATTTCATATACATGTAGGTTGAAACACTTCAAATGCTTTTTAAAAACCAAGGGTAGTTGGTGTTGTATGACAAGTGCTTTTGTTATGAACATGGAGTAATAATAATTTGGGAACTATATCAGTGAAACCATGTGGAATGCATTTTATGTTAGTCCCAATTTTAACAGGCATCAAAGTGAAAGGGACTTCTTGGTTACCATTTATGAAAGCCCCATTGATTTCAGTGGGTCTGCTCTAGGTAGAACTAACATTGGTTTGCAGTTAGGCCTATGGAGCCAAGATTAAGAGGAACAGCATAAACAGGAAAGCAGAAAAGAGTGGCAGTACATGAAAAAGTCTCCAAGCAAGACAAAGCAAATATACTTGCATCTTATAGGAGCAGATACAGAGCAATTAAAAAAAAAAAACCAGTCACACACAGACTGGTTAAGTCACCGTTACAAGTCATTTTGGGAGTGTAAAAATGCTGAAGTCTGAAAAATATACAGAGGGTGAGTTGCAATAACAAATTATAGAAGTGCCAAAGCAGAAAGACTGGCAACTGAGGTCCCCATGAAAGGCAAAGCCACCTAAAAATGCCAGCTGTTGCACCCTGGGCAGTGCTCAGATCAACCTCAGGGGACACTGCCTGAGCAACTATTTTGCATCCAGGCATGGCTGAGAAGAAGAGCACTTTTTTAAAAGGCTGACTTTGTTCTGCAATTTTGTTTTTCGTTTCAGGTGGCTACACCGAGTCTCAATTATACTTTGGGCTGAGAGTGGGTGTAAATGTGAGATGATACATATTTTCTTGAGTGAGCTTTGATTGGATGCATCAAAGTAGTGCTAAAGACTATCTTCCCCACTTAACCACCACTATTTTTTACTTATTATGACTTTTTTTAAATGTCTAATGCTGGGTACTATTTGCAGAATCATTCTTTTTTTCCTTCTGTGAGTGCTGTGTATATTCGAGAGTGGATGAGTGTCAGATATGGAGCTCTCTGTTTTGGAATAGACCGTAGCTGGGCAGATGGGAGTAAAGCCTGGATACTGACTGAGGTATGAAGCTGGTAACTTTCAGACATCTCGGCACATATTTTCCTTGAGCATGGCTCCCTGGGGTGAAAGAGCAAGCAAGCTGGTCAGGGCTTTGCATACAAGCGAGTCCATCATGTTCCCAAAGTTGAAGAAGCGCCACAGCATCCCAACAGCCCCAGGTTATTTTCCTATTTTTCCCCTCCCAATCCAGAAACATACAAATATTTGCAGAAACCAAAGTACAGCTTGATTTAGGCCATCTCCAAATCTCTTTGGATAGATTGGATTCAATTTATGCAGTACTGTATCGAATTTGATCAAATGGTAGTTGTGTACCTTTAGGAAAGAGCATTAATACACTAAAGAATTTCGGACACGTTCTGATTACTGTTCTTGATAGGGTTTGGGATGACTTGAACATGAGTGAATTTTCACACTCCTGGAAATGTATGTGTGGGGCAAAGTTAAGAAATAAAGCATCAGCAGAAATTAACTTAGCCTGCTGAGAAGTAGTTGGTTCAATGACATCAGAGTTAAAGCACATAAGACTAATAAACTGTATGCATGCTAAATTCAGGCAGGCTGTATATAATTAATAGCATTTCTTTTGTCATTAAATGAAAATATCTTCTACAATTGAAGATGGCCTCAAGTATACTAAACAGTCAAATAAAACCCCATAAAATGTTTTAATTTGCTACGAGGGTTAGTTATCAATATACATCAGGTTGTCTTCAAACTGATTTGTACCATCTTCACTGCTTTCTGTTGCAGCCGTTGGTTCTGTGCCTGTGTTTATGAAACCTACGAAAATTTTGAGAATGAAAACACTGGTTAAATCAACAAGTACAAGAGAAACTTTCATTTTAAGTAAATAGTTACAAAGCTGTTTCTTTAGCATCCTATTAAGCTATTTTTGGCTTTCTGTAAAAAAAAGGGGGGGGTACCACCCAGAGTTCTTTTGCATCCTTTGCATGTTATGTTGTACACGTACACGCACACACACACACACACACATGTGAACAACATGACACGCAAAGAATGCAAAAGATATATATACCATATTTCCCTGAAAATAAGACAGGGTCTTATATTAATTTTTGCTCAAAAAATGCACTCGGGCTTATTTTCAAGGGATCTTTTATTTTTTTATTTTTCCATGTACAATCTGCATTTATTTAATACAGTCATTTCATCTTCTGGTTGCTGCTCAACGGTGGAGGGTGGGCTTTCAACTGGGGCTTATTTTTGGGGTAGGGCTTATAAGCATCCTGAAAAACCATACTAGGGCTTATTTTCAGGTTAGGTCTTATTTTTGGGGAAACAGGGTATATATGTGATGGAATTCTATTTCTCACTCATTCCAAAGATCTATTGGGTTGTAGTGTTTTAGGCTGCAGCATAAGAGTTTATAGACTGGGGAAGTGGTTCCCAACCTTGGTGTTTTTCGACTGCAACTCCCAGAAACCCTGACTAGTATAGTTGGTGGTACAGGCTTCTGGGAAATTGCAATCCAAGAATACCTCAGTTACCCAAAGTTAGGAAGCACTGGATTAGAGCCTACTGTATCAAATGTATGTGTGTGGGGAGAATGTTTAAAGTAGACAAAAAACTATGGAAAGCGGAGTCATCAGCTACTTGAGGAAGTGTAGGCTTCTTTCTTACTACAGTTGTTAAACCGGCCTAGTTAGAAGAGAACCTGACTAATTGCCACTGTTGTGAGCTGGTCACTTGTTATATTGCATAGACGTGAGTTTTGCATATAAGTGATGCCGCCTTTCCTGGCTTCTTGCATTTCCTGGACTTTTGGCCTTGTTGTTTACCATTCTTTTTCCTCTGTTAAGTAAGAAACATGCCAGTTGAGGAAAACATTGACATGGGCTTTTCTGCAGCAGTCTAAGAAGGGATGCACTGGATTTAGCAAAGACGTTTATTCATTTGATGAAGCTATGGATAGACATGATAATTCAGTTATTACATTGAGGAGAAAAAGGAAAGGGTCTTGACCATTCATGAGAATGGCTGACGGTCAGATTCCTAAATATCTCCTGTATGGAGAATTAGTGCAGGGAAATTGCCCCAGAGGGAGACCACAGCTGTGATACAAGGATATCTGCAAGCGGGATCTGAAGGCCTTAGGAATGGACCTCAACAGATGGGAAACTCTGACATCTGAGCGTTTAGCCTGGAGGCCGGCAGTACAGCATGGCCTCTCCCAGTTTGAAGAGGCACTTGTTGCAGGCTGAGCCAAAGAGGCACTCCCAAAACCAGTAAAATCGAGCTGGACGGGATAGATTGTATTTCAGTGTGGAAGGGATTGTCACTCTCGAATTGGCCTTCTCAGCCACACTAGACAGTGTTCCAAGACCTTTTATTCAGAGCACGTTACCATAGTCTCTCGAGACTGAAGGAAGCCTACAGAGACTTGACCCTTGACAAAGTTCTGATAAATTAGAGTGGCAAGTAGTGTTTCCTGGGATTTATGGCTATTACTGCATAATCTACTGTTTAACTTTCTCTTGTTCTCTAAAAAATAATATTTTTATATGATTGTTTCCATGTTACTCACACGCATAGTTCAGAGTCGGTGTGTTGGAAAATAAGCTGTTCTTGGTTAAGGTATCTGCCATCGATGAAAGGATAGCTGTGCAGTAGCTAATCTACAAAGTAAATTGTTTCAACATTAGTACATTTTTCATTGCCATTCACAACATGTTATTACCAAAAAGAGGTATCTGAAGGCAAAAGTGTTTACTACACAAACATAGCATTTGTGTTACAGCAGTGGTACAGTTTATTAAAGCTATTCATATGGACTTAGGTAGCAATACAGTGGTGCCTCGCATTACAACGTTAATTTGTTCCAGCGAAATCGGTGTAAAACGAAAATGTAATGCGATTTTTAAAAGCCCATAGAAACGCATTAAAACCCAATTAATGCATTCCTAGGGGCTTGAAACTCAGCGTCCAGCAAAGATCCTCCTTAGCGCGGCCATTTTTGCATGAGGAATCCATGCCAGAAAAGAGCGGGCGGCCATTTTGTTTACCCGGTGGCCATTTTGAAATTGCTGATCAGCTGGCCGAAAATAATCGCTTTGCAATGATTGGTTCCTGAAGCAGGGAACTGATCATCGCAAAGCGAAATTCCCCCATAGGGAACATCGTTTTGCGATCACTTTTGCGATCGCAAAAACATCGACGTCTAGCAATTTCGTCGTCAAACGGAGTGCCCGTTAAGCGAGGCACCACTGTACTTTAAAGACAATACTTACTAATCTGCAGCAAAGTTTATTTCCCTGAGGTTACAGTTACACATTAGCTGGAAGCAGACATGGGGATGAATATAAAAGCGAAACAGGATATTCATTAATTATCCCTGATTTGTCAGATATTCGTTGCTTTGTATTCTTGGGATCCAGAGACCCCAACAAATATGAAGCAATCAATATAACCCTTTTATATTTGTCCCTTCGTTCCCTATCTGCTTATGCCACAGTGGATCAGCTGTTCCTCGGGGGCATAAGCAGAGAAGGGTTTTTCCTCCAGGTGGCTTGCTAAAGCCTGTCCGAAGGGAATCCCACCCCCAGGGCTGGGGATGGCTTGGCTCCCCTTTCTTCCTTTTCCTATGCTTGTACTGCATAAGAAGAGGGGGGGAGAGATCAAAGAGGGATCAAAGCAATTTTGCAGCCGTGGCTGCGCGAACACTTTGATCCCTGCTTTCCTTCCTCTTGCTATGTCCCGTGGGGCTTAGCAAGAGGAGGGGGAAAGAGATGAATGTGCTGTGGGATTGCTTTGAGATCAAAGAGGGATTAAATCAATTCTGCAGCAGTGCCTGCGCAATCACTTTGATCCCTGCTTTCCTTCCTCTTGTTATGTCCCGTGGGGCATAGCAAGAGGAGGGGAAAAGGGATCAAAGCTCTTGCTATACCTCGTGGGGCATAGCCATAGGAGAGAAAGCAAGTATATATTTTTATATATTGACCTGATGAATGGTGAATTCATTCATTGTTCCTCAGGTCACTAATGGGCAATTCGTGGTTTGTGGGTCATCAGGTTTGACGACCCATGAACCAAGATGAAGCACCATTTTAGCGCTTCGTCCCCATCTCTAGGTGGAAGTAATTTGTTGAACTCAAAGAGATTTGTTTCTGAATAGAGGGCAGGTTTGTACTGTTAATGTTTGTCCTCAACCCTTCTGTCGGGTCATAGAGCACTCTGTGGTGGCATACAGAACTGAAGTACCTTTTGGATGAAATAAGATTTAAAAGGCAAATTGATGTATCCGCACTCTTATTTAAACATTAACAGGAACTGGGTGGGGTTAATAATCCCTAGCAAGATTATAAACAGGAAATGAAGACAAAACAAAAATTATATTAGTTTCCCCACCAGAAAGATTCAAAGGAAGAGTTGATTGTGTGAAAGGAACAAAAATGTTGGTGTGAGTGACAGGGAGATAGTTTTTGCTGTACGTTATCTGTCATGGTCAGTGAAATCTGTAGTTAAAAACTATAATTTATCCTCCACTAAAAGGTAGTTAAATAATTTTTTATTAAACAAGACAGGAGAAAATCTTTGAGCAGATAGTAGGTGATAAAGGCTTAATTTCTAATGAAAGAAACAAGTACAATTTTGTCCATGTAAGCTTTTTAAAATATGCTACGTATATGAGAAACATGCAATTTATCATGCACTAAACATTTTAGTGTATAGGAATGTGGCTGAAAGAGACAGAGAGTAGAATTCTTACTTGTGATTCCAGTGATTTAAGTCGTTTTTCTTGTTCTTTCAGACCACTAAAATTCTTTGAAAGATTGTTCACCCTGTTTTGTTAGGGGGGAAAAGTGAAGGAACTGTGACAATAAAAGAGTCTTTGCCTTGGACCATACATGGATTAGAGTATGAGATATATTTGAGACATTATCCTTTGGTTTTATTGCACAGGATCAGATACTGGGAAAAGTAGTAGGGATTAAAATCTTTTTCTTCAAAGCACATCAGTTAATGTGCATAAGTGCGAAAGACACCCATCTACCCATCTTCAGGCACAACTCACATCTGCCTAGTCCACTCGTGAGGCCCAAGTGTTTGTACCTGCTATTTTCCATCCCTTTATTATGTGCAATTACTGTATAAGCATGCCATCTGTAAGTGGTCATATGCCTACATCCACATTTATACAACCACTTATGAAACAACTCCTGCCATGTTGCAAATCCTCCAGTGGCCTCCATGTGCTGGTTCCATTGGATGATTCATTCAGAGTCTGAGTCAGGGACCACCAATTAAGAACTTGTGACTTTTACATTTATAAATATATGGTCCAAGAGATTTGCAGAGAAAAAGGCTTGAATTAATGTGATGGTGTGTTCCTATAGGTTTTTTTTCTTTTTTACACAAAGGCTATTTTCCAAGTAATTGTGTCATATTTTGCAGTACCTCAGCTATCGCTTTAGAGAGCTGCAGAATTTACTAATCGGTCCCTGCATCACAGACATACGGGTGTTTACTAAACAGACAGGCATGGTTTTGGCTAGGAAGCTTGTGCTAGTTTGTTTTTACATTTTGATCTGATTTTATTTTATTTGTTTTGACCTATACCCTGCCCATTTAGTGGACAAGCCACTACTCTGGGCAGCTTCCAAAAAAGAACATAATATATACAAACAGAATTAAAATAATGAACATATAAAACCAAAAATGGTGGACTGGGGAATAATCCAGTATTGGAGCAAGACGGGGGGGGGGGGGCATTTCATGCAGTACAACGTGCAAACATGAGGTGGGACAAGCGGTGTCTTTTAATTCTGTTTCTTGCTATTAAGAATTAAGCAGGAGTTACATTAAGAAAATAACTTTATTTAAACTCCCACTTTACCTGCCCTTCTGCTGTGTCTCTCTCTATATATTGTTGTTGGGCAATGGGGAGTCACTTAATGTGGGCTTTCCTGGTGGGCCACTACCTTCTCTTCTTGTCTGCTTTCCTAACCCTCCTGCTTAGTTCCACATATACTGATAGAGTACCGGGTGTTTTCTTCCCATCCCCAACACATTACAGTCTGCAACAAGCATCAAACTATAGCTGCAGACGTCTTGAACCAGGCACTTACTTGTCTGCCATTTTCTTTAGCATTTCTTCATTGCTTTCTTTTCTCTTTGTTTCCAGATTTGCCAGGTAGTTTTCCTTTTCTAGCATTTCCCATGTTATGATTTTTTGATCCAGGCCTTCTGGCAGATCTCGTTCTACAAAAGAGAAAGGATCCAAATATTTATATCTTGGCTGGGTGATGGCAAGGGGCATGCCCAGGCACATATGGAAGAATACACCGGTAGAGCAGAGCCTAGCTATTTGGGTTTGCCATGCAACCAATCAGTTTCACTCAAGCCAGCTTTCATAATGATCCTCAGTTTTTAGAATATATAGCAGTAATGTCTAATATTATTGCCATCTCCTTCAGTAATGAAATCAGAATTAATTACACAGGAGCAATATTTAAGTACAATACACAGAACCAATTTTGAAAAGTAATTTTCAGTCATTTAGGTCAGGGAAGACCTTAAATATTATAAAAACCACCAGTATTGGTGATTTTCAGATATTAAAGATTCCTCACTCAGGTCCAAAAGACTTCCCCAGATTGAAAGGGAACCCTAAGGAGCCTCAGAACCTGGGTGGGGGCTAGGTAGAATTAAATTAAGTATTTATGTAGCCTGTTGATGGCATCATCAGCATTATACCATGCAGCTTCTCCAAGAGGACTGCAGCCATATTTGTGAATCATCCTGCATGTGTGAATCTGTATCATACTGTTTCAAACATCTTTTACCTATTATCTTTTAATGTAGAGCTTACCTAAATATTCTTTTTTGTGGTCCATCTTCTTAAAAATGCATCTAAGAAACAGCTTAATGTGGTCAATAATGATAAAAGGAGGGGGAAAGGCAGGGCGACCGTGATATTCGACAATCAAATTGTAGCGCTGAAATTTCCAAAAGATGTCTGCATTTCCTTGAACGACCTGGAAAGTGTAACTAAAAGAAAAGAAGTGTCACATTAACAATTTAGTCTAGTTTTTCTATTGAAAACATAAAATATTTAATGGCTATTGAACCGTGAGACTGCCTCCCATGCACAACACATACAAGTGGAACATGGGACATGACAAATTTGATGCAGGATAAACTGGAAATCATGAAGCAATACATGGAATGTTCAAATGTTGCATTGCTTAGTGTCAGTGAATTAAAATGAACTGGAAGCAGATATTTTCAGTCAGACTGCTACAAATAGTCTTATTCTGGAAATGACAAACTCAGAAGAAATGGAGTGGCTCTAATACTGAGACAAGATGTAGCATAGGCAGTTAGGGGCTATAACATAAAGTCTGATTGGGTAATGCTGGATAATATTAACTCTATGGAAAACCTATCAACATTACCATCATTCAATGTATGCTCCAATTACATTGTTGTAAGATGCTGAAGAAGATGAAATTGAAAGTTTTAGTGCAAGAATTCAGAAGGAAATTGATCACATATCAAACAAGACTTTGTTATAATCATAAGTGACTCTAAGCCAAAGGAAGGAAACAAAGCAGAACCAAATGATGTTGGAAAGTTTGGTCTAGAGAACAGAAACAAAGCCGGACAATGAATCCAAAAATCTGTTTGTTGCAAATACATGCTACAAGCAGCCGAACAGACAATTGTACATGTGGACCTCACCAGATGAAATCAAATAGACTGTGTAATTGGAAGCAGGAGATGGAGAAGCTGTCTTTTTTCTGTTAAAACAAGAACAGGACCAGACTGTGGTTCTGGTCATGTACTGTTAATATCCAACATTGGAGTAAAGCTGGAAAAGAACACTAAAAGAATCATAGTGTCAAAATATAATTTAAACAT
This sequence comes from Pogona vitticeps, assembly GCF_051106095.1. Lineage (NCBI taxonomy): Eukaryota > Metazoa > Chordata > Lepidosauria > Squamata > Agamidae > Pogona > Pogona vitticeps. Next base: position 257,605,843 of record NC_135783.1, read on the forward strand.
TATTCCTTTTTTATTTTTTATTTGAACAATACCTATTGTGTTACAATAAAAATAACTTTCTTGTTCATAAACTTGTTTATGAACAATTTAAACAATATTCCTGATGAATTTAAAGTCCACAAAAGGAACAGTTTTGCATTGCTAAGTTCAACTGCCCATGAACCAGAAGAATCTCACGTGTAGAGACAAAGAGAACTATTGCACTAACCAGTGCAAAGAAGTTGAGCAGAACAAGAAAAGGGGAAAAACAAGAGATCTCTTTCAGAAGATCCAAGCAATCAAAGGGAAATTTAAGACTAGATTAGGAATGCTGAATAACCAGAGAACAACACTGTCTGACTACGAGAAAATAAATAAAAGGTGGAAATAGTATACTGAAGACTCATACAAAAGAGATAAAAGGATGACAGACTCCATTGAAGAAGAGTCCTATGAGGAAGAACCTGTAATTATAGAAAGTGGAATGAAAGCTTCTCTGAAAGCACTGGGAAGAAATAAATCACCAGGGGTAGATAGGATAGTGAAAGAACTATTTCAAGCCAGAAAGAATGAATCTGTCAAAATCCTAACAGGAATATCTCAACAAATATGAAAAACAAAACAACAATCAACAGACTTGAAAATTTCAATATACACTCCAGTCCTCAAGAAACAAGATGCCAAGTGTAGCAGTCACCTTGTCATGCATATCCAGCAGGCCATTTGCAAGAACCAATAGGGGTTTGTTGGGAGGTGGAGCCAGCTACATAGAAGGGGGGCTGAAGTGAAGAGTTTGAGCGGATAGAGAGATAGTTTTGGGAGTTTTATTTCAAAGTTAAGTACTGAATGGACCCCAGTCTTTCACAGTAAACATAGCTTGTTAACAGATCAACTGGTGGGAGCATAGTAAAGGATGTAGTGGGTGCCTGAGATTGGGTACATAATCTAGGTACACACAAGAGGCACGTCAGAGATTGATGGTGAGCGACAGGATACTGAGACAAGTGGTGTTAGCTTGTAGGATGGTCATGACACCAAGGACACCAGGACCATTGTTCTAATTTTCCATGCAAGCAAAGTTATACTCAAGGTGTTGCAACAAAGGCTTTTTTCTTATATGGAGGGAGAAATACCTGATATTCAAGCTGGATTCTTACGACTGCTTGGTCTTCTGACCCTGCAGCACAGGCTTCTGCGGTTTAGCCTGCAGCGCCACCATGTCCCTCTACTTTCAAGGGTAGCATTATTAAATTTGCTGACCCCATACATAAATGAACTAGCGCAAAATGGGTGCAGTCTTACTGTGATGCTGATTTTTAAATTATTGTTTTATTTATCAAATATGACATTCTCACATCACTGAATCAGGATTAATGCTGAGATTTCTCCACTCATGTTCTTGAGATATTAGACTCTTCCTGTACACTCAGCAAATGAGCAACATCTCTTGAGTTCTTTCCCCACTGCTAATAATTTATGCATATTGAAATGAATTAAAGAATAGAAACGAACAAATTGCTTCCTTTGTTGTTTTTTCATGATAACTGGAGGGAGCAATTATCTTTTCCAGCCCTGTCGGACTCGGCCAAAATCAAGCAATGCTATTTTAAATGGCCTGAGAGAATTGTTCTGTTGGCATCGGCAGTTTTTCTCTCAAGAAAGCTCAAAGCACCTCAGTTCCAGTGAACTGCATCACAATTAAACAAACATCCTGTTTGTTTAATGTATTTATTCCCATGTATTCTAACAGGTCTTAAATGTACCTGACCTGTGATGGTGTACTTAATATATTTAGTCAAAAATGGTTGTGTGGAAGATCCATTACCGATAGGTTGTCTCCTTTCACTTCATTATGGCTGACTTCTGCACTGGTGAGGCCTCCCCTTGAGTCTTGTGTCCAGTTCTGGACACCACACTTCAAGAAGGATGCTAACAAATGGGAACAAGTTCAGAGGAGGGTGACAAGGAGGATCAGGGGGCTGGAAACCAAGCCTTATGAGGAAAGGCTGAAAGAATTGGGCATGTGTAGCCTTGAGAAAAGAAAACTGAGGGGTGATATGATAGTACTTTAAAAATATTTGAAAGGCTGTCATACAGAGGAGGGGCAGGGTCTGTTCTCGATCATCCCAGAGTGCAGGTCATGCAACAATGGGCTGAAATTAAAGGAAGCCAGATTTTGGTTGAATATCAGGAAAAACCTTCTAACTGCTAGAGCAGTACAACAGTGGAACCAGTTACCTTGGGAGTTGGTGAGTGCTCCAACACTAGAGTCATTGAAGAAAAACATACATAATCACCAGGCAGATATGCTTTGATTGTATTCCTGCCTTGAGCAGGAGGTTGGACTTGATGGCTTTGTAGGCCTCTTCCAACTTCACTTTTCTATGATTCTATGAATTCATACTCACCTGAACATGGCAATTAAGAGATTCATAAGCAGCACGTTTGTAACCAGCAGGAAAACGACCAAGAGAACGATGACAAGCCAATTAGCATATTCATTAGGACAAGAAAAGAACTTCTCCAATGGGCTTTCCTCTGGATTGAATGTACAGTTTCCAAAATTCATGCGAGATGCTGTAGTGAAGTCAAAACAAATCTATAGGTTTTTTTAAAATGCTAGTATTGAGAACAACTTCCAAATGCAGGGCTTGTCTATAATGACTTTTCCAAAGAAGTTTTATTTTCATCCACCCAAAAGCAGAACAACAGCATTTTCACTTGAAAGGGCTGGGATTTAATTCAGCAATTTTTTTAAAAAATAGAGAAAGACAAAGGTTCTCAGTACAGCTAAAGCCATCGTAGGAAAACAAGCTTCCCCTTTTTGGGGAAAAAAAACCAAAACTAAAAATTATGGGTTTTCACTCCTGGAGGTTGCCAAGCACCATTTTTCACTTCATAGAATAGGGTTGGGGTCCCCAAAGCTCCCTCAACCCCCTCTCGAAACCAGAAGTGCTCATGAAGGCACTTCCTGAATATTTTTAAATGGCCAAAATGGCCACTTTAGGGTTCCATTTGGCCTACAGAGGGGGCTGGGGACAAAAACTGGCCTTCATGCCTTTTTGAGTTTAGTATGAATAAGAGGGGGCAATTAATGGTGCGCTTTGCCACCATGGACAGAGTAAGTATCAAAGGTGTCTTTTTGTACCAGGTATAGGACTGGAATCAGATTCAGTCATAGTTAGAATAGATGACCTGAAATTAGTTTGGGCCTAGTTTAATCTAATTTCCACCCACCACTGATATTCAAGGCAGAGAAGGGTCCCAAGGCATTTTTTTTTTGAAATCTGTCTGCAAATCCCATGTTACCACATGTAGGCCACTGAGCTATCTCCTTTCCCCCTATTTTACTTTTTTTAATGCCTTTCATCTTGAACAAAGGGTGATTGTGTACTCGAGTGAAAGTATTTTTGACTTGGTTTGTGGCAAGTGGACCAAGGGAACAGACCTCTTCTCATCCCACAGAGAGGCAGTACTGACGTGTTGACTAAACTTACCATCTATTTCATCCAGTGGAATCTGACCAAATATTTGAAGATAGGGACGGTAGAGCACCCTTCTGAAGATCCATTCAGCTCGGCTGTCATCAGGATGGAGCAAGGCTTGTGTGGTCACACCGTAGGCAATGAGCCACACGCTCAGGAAAAAAAGGAAGAAGAAAACATCCTTCATCTGTGGAAGACAGACTTGAAGTCAGAAACAAGTACAGGCAAATAAAAGAGGAATTTTCAAATTTTGTGTCAGATGCCTTTTCCACACCAAACTGGGGCTCAAGTTGGCTGGGAGGACAAATTCATGATACATGTACACCATAATGATATAAGGAAATATTTCCTCCATATTTTAAGTGGGTTCAAGGGTGCCATGTGCATGTAGTTATGCAAGTTGTACTTCATATCTTTTATTAGTGATAGTTGTGGAGAAGAGCAGATTCCAAATTGTAGAATATGGCATAACATCGGTCCAATAACTGGACCAGTTTATCGAACTGTTTTTCTTAAGGTTCCCAAACTACCCACTTGGTCAGGTTTTACCCAGATTTTCAGCAGGCCACCTAGTGCCTTTTTACTGTATTGCAGGAGGAATATGTACAAGGAATACAGTACATATACACAATCATTTTTTAATGAATCTTTTCTCCCCATTTTATGCCAACAACTCTGTAAAGATAGGATTAACTGAGAAATGATTTGCCATAATACACTGAATTAACTTTACAACCAAGCAGAGATTTGAACTTGGATTTTCCTTTTCCAATTCCAGTGCTCTGATTATTACCTTATTGTAGTTCCCCCAGAGCTGTGGTTAGTATATGAATTATGCCACCCTTGAGGCAGAAAAAGCACAATGATTAATGTGCTTAATTTCCATAATAGGAAAAATCTACATTAATTGGCAAACTACATAAATATGCCTAATATGGCAAAATATGTAAATTTACATATTTTCACATGAGCATGTTTAATTTGAATAATATTTGCATAATAGATTTGAAGCCCAGGAATATGGGAGGTCTGATTCTTTACCTCCCGGCCCCCATCTTTATGGCCTTCTTTTGCTTGCTTGGTGAGGTCCATGTTAGGTTAACCCTCTGTGCTTGCTTGCCTACCAATGTATATCTATGGAGATCTAGCAGTCAAGTGAGAGTAGCTGGATCCAGATTTAAGACTAATGTAAGCCCCATTTATTTCAATGAGCTTACAGTAAGTCCCAATGAAAGTGCAATACAGAAAAGCATACACACGTTTAAGGTCAATGGATAACATGATGAATGGATAACGTGATGAATTGGGGTAGGTTTCAGGGCATCTCAAGAGAAGACAGATTGTGTGTATGTGGAAACCTGGTTCTTGAAGACCTAGCTCATAATGGGCTTGAATGCCCTTTATATGCAGATGTGTCAGAAAAATATTTATGGTCTTTTTCAAACAAAATAAAAATTAGGAGCAACTCAGAGAAATTCAGCTATTGATTGGAAACATCTAAATTACATGTTATAAATAGAATTGCAATATTAGCTGTCAAAGCCACTATATGTAGAGCTAAGTATTTGGATAATATTGGTGGAAACTGTCATAAAGGTTCAGAGGTATGAACACAATCCCAGAGATCATCAGTCAAATGTTATATGGCAAAAAATTTAAAGATGTATCATTGTACTTATCTGAGGTCCCTAATTAAATTGGTTTAAATAATCAAACAATTATGCTATTTTATAGTTTAATTTTATGTATAAATATCAGTATTATTTTTACTTCATACTATATTTGTTGATAAGTACTTATGGTATGATATTGACGTACTAAGTTGGGGTATTAATCTTATTTTAATATTGCAATGATCTGTTGATTGCACAGTAAAGGTTTTATCTGTCTAGCTGTCTGGTAAGTGCGGTTAAGTCTGGAGGAAACCCAATTTGTTTTCATCTCTCCCTCTCTTTGAAAGGTTGTACTTACCATTCTTTCCACAATGATTATCTTTGGCCCCAGTTGCTTATGAATGGCAAAAATATGAATCAGTCTGAGGGTGAACACCATAAAATCAATGGCCAGTATTGTACGGCCATCTTGAAATGTTGAATTAAACATTCTAGGGCAAATGGAAACAAGAAGAAAATATGAATGGTCTCCCTTCAGAAAATAATCTATTACAGCAACCCTACTATTGGGATCATATTTGCAAATAGATTTCCATCACTTAGAACTCACATTAAATAGTCTGTAAATCATTGGAAAAAAAACCCATTGCTTTTGTTGCCTCTTATCTGCATGTCTTTAATTCTGATACATAATGAATGTTGAGGTTTTAAAAGGTGTTTGATTTATAGATTTTATTGTTTTTTCCTATTCAGATTGTTAACTTCCCTAGGTTTCATGTGAAGAGTGAAACTGGAATGAATAAATATCCAAGAAATATTTTCTTAGCTGAGTATAACATGTAACAATATGGCAATTTTTAAAAAATCATTAAAATGTTGTCATGCTAATAACCACAACAACTACCATATTATAAGACTTGAATTGACTGAACATCTTTAAGGACCCCTAAATTCTTATATTATATACAAGGTGAAATTGTACTTCCCTATTTACTCATTTTTCAAGGTCAGGGATGGTTCTAAAATGTTGATCTTTTTTAATGGTCGAGATGTTGCATCCCTAGCTAGTTTATTGCCTTCTCAGACCTATTCTTACTAACATATTGTATCTCCTTCTACCAACTCTGTGTTGTGGCCTCATATTTAAAAACAAAATTATTAAAAACGCTCTTGAAAACCACAAACCTGCAGGTGACTCCAAAGATGAATAAGAAGATAGCCACCATATCACACTTGTTCCAGTTGTCTTCTACATACAGCTTGAATTTTTTCATTAAATGTGTATCTTCATCAGTGAAAAAACTCTGTAGGTTAATAACAGTAAGCTGTTACACTGCACACACTAACTTAGCTTTCCAGAACTATCCTGTAGCAGGAATACTATTCTGCTGTGTCAAGTGAGATCACCTTTTTAAAAAGACCTCTAAATATCAGAATATATATATGGGTTTAGCTCAGTGAGTAGAAACCCTGAGGAGCCAGGGATCCGGAGCCCGACTTCCCACAGAAGGAGCCAGCCAAGAGCAGCCAGTTTGCATAGCTATAATGGGCCCCTGTGCTCTGCCACTTGTGCAGTCTTGGGCAAGCTGGACAATCCCATGAGAAGGAGGGTCACCATAAGTTGGAATTGACTTCATGGCATGTAATTATATTAATTAAATATCTGAATTACTAAAAAAAACCCTTTCCTAACAAGCATTGGTACACATAAGATGCTTCCTTATTTAAACAAGCGCAAGGTGAGAAAGTTGTGTCCTGCCACTTTATATTAGTTTTTAATCTGTTTTTGACATAGCACAGTAAATGCTTGAGAAGGCATATTTGTGGAAGCATTTCAGAACCCAAGCAAAGCTGTGCTCAGTAGGAGGCATTACCCATGGCTCCTAATGAATGTGAAACTCGGTATGGACTAAGCTAAGCATTTCCCTGTTACACCTCAATTGCTGTGTTCACAACAGTTGGGCCCAATCCAAGTTCTACTTTCCCTGTGGCCAGATGGTCATAAGAATTTGGCCACTAGCGGACTGGTTGTGAATTAGTGCTCATGGAGAGCTGTAAGTCAATGTACTGGAGCAGCACAGATCCGCTTGAAAGGAAAGGGGGAGGAATGGGCATGAAGAGGATAAAAGAGTGAATGCGTTCTTTTTTGTCAGAGGTATACAGTTTTCTGGGTCCTAAAGCTCCTAATTTTCCATTGAATGCCAAATTAAACATTGCCCTAACTGCATTATTTCTAGCCCTGAATGTATGGTTGTATGTGTGCATGTGTGTGTGCGATCCCTTATTCCTTGTTCTGGATATAGTCTCCTTTCCACCCCCTGCTCTGCCCTCCACACATACACATGCAAGATTGGCATGTCCAGGAATGGGACCTCTGTTATGCTTCTAGAAACAGCAGAATAGCTTTAGGCACAGTAGACTACTTACTTGTCGGATTTCTTCTAAGACCAATGTGAATACCCAAAAATAAAGCACAATTTCCTGTATGGACGGACCTTTTGGAGGAGGAGGCTTGAAATCCACCAACAGGACATAAGTAAAGAGAAAGAGAAAGGCAAAGTACATGATAACATTCCCCATAAATACAGTAACAGGGGCCGTTGAGAATTTTTTCCATCTGGTAAACATGAAGGTAGCACACGCTACATTTTCAGAAGTCATTTGTGTTTCTGATTTCGCACCTTCCCTGCAGAACAAAAAGAAAAAAAATGAATATACAATTGAGCTTACTTTTCTCAATAGTGATCTGTGAAGTAATTTCATAGTTTGATTGTAAGATGTGCACATTAACAAAGGGACTGTGCTCAAGCACAGCTGAATAAAGATCATGCAACAGTTAATTTTAGGGCCACCATGCCCAGAAACCCTAAACCAGCAAGGCTGTTTGTGACATCATTTGAGGGATTATGGGAGCTGTAATCCAAAAACATGTATTTTCTCCTTAAAGCTTTCTATTGGTATTGTAGTAATGGAAAGATACACCTCCTCCCTGGAAAATCTCTGCAGAATGCAAGGACAGCTGACTTTCGTTGCCAAGCACACAACTTTCTAATGTGTTAAGAAAAGCTTTCTTTTTCTTGTTTGTCTATATAGGAATTATTCATATATTTATTTATTTTTATTTATTTATTTCATTTATATCCCGCCTATCTGGTCGGGTCAGGACCACTCTAGGCGGCTAACAATCATAAAAATACAATGAAATTATATAAACAGTTTAAATAATAAAAGCAATACACAGAGTGAAAAATGATAAAATGAGTAAAAAAGAAGAGAAAAGGCATCAGGAATTATTTGATGGGAAGGCCTGCCGAAACATCCCTGTCTTTAATTGTTTCTTAAAGATACCCAGCAAGGGAGCCCCGCAAATCTCAGGAGGTAGATTGTTCCAGAGGCGAGGAGCCACTGCCGAGAAGGCCCGGTTTCGTGTCTTTTCCTTCCGGGCCTCCTTCGGCGTTAGGCTCCTCAGCCTCACCTCCTGGCTCGCACGAGTGACACGGGTAAACCTTGGTGGGAGTAGGCGTTCCGCCAGGTATCGAGGCCCTAAACCGTTTATATATATATTTATAAAACACCAGTACATGATTTGTCATATATATCCTTCCACCTGTAAATCAAGTTAGGCTGTGATCTTATATAGACGTTCCTGATAGTAAGTTCCTCTGGACTCCATGGGGCTACTTTCAGAAAGCTGGGCCAAGAAGATCCAAAAGTGGAAGACCTGCCTCATCCGAAACCTTGCCAGGCTCATGGTGGGATGAAGGGAAGAGGGAGGCATACATTCCTCTAGTGCCAGAGGAAAGTAATGGAGGGAAGTTCTGTATGGTACCTCCTGGGCTAAGAGTAGGTTTTTCCCATCCATTGGTGGCACACTAAGGAAATGAGAGAACGTGAAAGCTGCTGGACCCGAGGTCTTCCACAATCTGGCCAATCTGCTCTCCAGTCCACATGCCCTCTTCCGCCTCTGCCAGTTAGAGCTGTGATGGCAGAGCATAAAGTGTTGCAAGTGCTTCCCTGGTAGGTTGGAAAGCCCATTTGAGCCTGGATCACCCTTTCTGTAGGTGAGTCTTTTTCTTTACTACCTTTGACCATTGGGACACTGCATGTTATGGCAACCGTCGCTTTCGAAACAGTCCATCATTAACAGCCACGCTCAGTTCTTACCAATCAAAGACCATGACTTCCTTTATTGAATCAACCCATCTCATATTCAGTCTTCTTTTTTAAACTGCTGCCTTCCATTCCCCCCCCCCCCCCAGCATTTCTACTTTTTTTCCAGTGAGTCTGGGAATTTCATTGTCAGGGACTTTTTACCTGGGACCATAATAGTTCAGCTTATCTTTACTAGAAATATCCTCTGGACAACATGTTTTTGGTTAAAATAATCTGAGGCAAAGCTTCTGTTATATTTAAAGTATGTATGTATTTAAAGGCCATGTACAAAGGGAAAGCTTGGAAATGACTATGAAAACAATTGACTTCATGCATATTTTTAATTTCCCCTGGCACTCTTATAAAGTATTAAATGTGGCTATTATAAAAATGCTTCTTCCTTTGAGGCTCCTCCGCTTAATTCTGCAGGAAAGTCATCCTAGCACTCAGTTGATGTCATCATCACAGCCATTCCTATAGCAACACCAATTCCTCTTGTAAAACTGCAGTTATGGTGTTGCTGCAAGATTTCCAGAGAGAAGCAAAAGCTGACAGGGAAGGTTCTTTATGAGCATATACACCCATGCAATAAAATTAGCACAGAGACTGGAATTTGGGCTAGCTAGAAGCTTCCCCATCTTGAATTTTCAACAAGCTCTTTCCACATATGAATGATACTCACCAAGAAGGTATCATAAGTTATCACCATGCATTTTTTTAAAAAAGAAAATACTATAACGACAAAAATCTTTTTATAATGGGCAGACTAAAGGCTACTATACTTGCAGTAGCCACAAAACAAAACAAAACACCTGGCTTTCTGTGGACCATAATTTAAGAAACATGTAGGAGGCGATAGGTTGCTTATCCAGCTCTTGACTTCAGCATCTGACTGCCCAAATGAGAATAGATAGCCATAGCTGTTAAATCTAGACAGGGCTGAACACTGACTGCAGTTTTTTATACTTCAAAACCTTTCAGAATGTTGTGGCTCTTTGATACTCCACTGTTGTCAGTAAAAGCACCGCTGATCTTACTGCTAGATGCTAGCTGATCTTTGGAATTCCGTTTCCAACAACTGGCCATTGATTGCCAGGAAGTGCCCGCGGTCTTAAAACGTCCAAATTGTATTAACTGATGGCCTTACCTTTCCTCTTCCTTGGGAAAAAGCAATGTCTTTTCAGTATCTGGGCTGTCAAGACCATTAAATGATTCTGGCTCCTGCCCTGAGTGTGGTTCCTCACTGTAAAGAGATTGCATGAAAGAAAATGGAAAGCTTCCCCCTTCCTCCCTCTCTCCCACACTTTGCGTGTGTGTGTGTGTGTGTGTGTGTGTAATGCTTTAGTGAGTGTGCAGTTTTTTCTGTGGTGAGGTTTGATTTATGCATTCAAGCTAAGGTGGTGGCGGCCATCTTCATACATTCATTTTCTTTGAATATGCAAAAGGTGGAAACAGAGCTACCTAGATTTCAACATTGCCAAAAAGACTTGTATGGATATTTGTAGGTACTAGGTCAATCTACTAGTAAATCAGGCAGAGAAGGTTTAAATAAATGATGGATAAGAAATCTCTCTGGTCTTCAGCTGAGCCCCTTCTACATAACAGTTCAGTGTTGGTAATAGGCATACTAAGATTGAGATCACCACAGACAGAGAGGTAACTCAGATATTGCTCCCATCTCTTAAGTCAAAAATCCTATAAAGCCTCCCAGTAAACCTAAGTGGACTTCTGGTCATCCTTATGGTCTTTTGTATTTTTCTGCCCTGAGCAGAATGTGACTATCTTTAGAGATTAACTACTGGCACAACCAACAGAGAGCCTCAGCAAGAGCAGCTTGATAAGGAGGGCAGACAGTTTAAGAGTTCCCACTCCTAAATACACCCACGTATCAAATCCTGAATGTTACAGAGGCTGACTGTTCTAGGGCCCAGGTCCTCTTGCTGCCTCTGTCTTTGCCAGAAGTGTTCCTACCTCCAGCTCCTAGATGCCTGCTGTCGAAACACTGCAAAACTAATTGCTTGTGCCTGGCTTTGCAGAGCAGAATACTGTAGAAGCTTAAAATAACTTTGAAATCACTTTCTCAGGTCAGGCTGACCTGAAACCACTCTCTGAAAGACTCCCAGAATCCAGGGTTTTAGCCAGAAAATCTCATTGGTTTATTTTCTCTTCTGAGCCCAGAGGAGTTTGGTTAGTTGCCATTTCCTTGAGCTCTCTGCCTCTCTTTCTTTGCGCCATTCCAACTAGAAGAACAGCACTGCCCGATTCCTCTCCAGAAATGTCTTATGAGACTATGGGCAGTGAATCTCTGTCACTCCTATTGCCTACACTCTGAGGTGGACTTTTTCTATACGAACAGCTCCTCCATCTGTTTCATGTGTGTGATCCACTCATGGTTTGTCATTTATGAAGCTGTACAATAATATTTTGTTTCCCAGAAAAATAGATAGGTCTTTTTTATCTCTCAAGTCATCAACAAAATAGTCTGTTTCACATGTTTTTTTGTGAATGTATGTTACTGCATCCAATATGTGTGTGTGTGTGTGTGTGTGTGTGTGTGTGTGTGTGCGCGCACACACACACACACACACACACACACACACAAATCTGCACATGGACAAATGTAATTTTATATGTATTTTTTCATTTAGATTTTACCATAAAGCATGGTCCGCTTATGGGAAACCTCCACCCACCCACCCACTGCACATTTAGTATTTGCTGTAAGATTCAATATGTTCTATATTTCTTCCTTATGTCTCTTTACAGGAAAGGACCCTGTTTTTCATACCTGAATGATATCAAATTAGTATAGATCAGGAGAGGGCATCCAAATCCACAGATTAACCTCAAGATTGGCGTGGACCTTGACATGTCACCCCACCAGATCTTCGTCAGAAAAGCCTAGAATTTGGAGGAGGAAAATACAAAGTTGGTATACAGCAAGACAGGGAGTATATAGCTAATTGTCAATCTCATCCGGGGAAACTTATAATGAGAACACAAACCCCATGAAAAGTGTAACTGACGGAAACATATCCTTTACTTCAGCATCAGTTCACCAACGTTTTTTTGTTTTTTATTTTTAAATCTGTTTGCTTTGCCAAAGCATTTTGATTGGCTGATTTAGCCTGTTTTTATTGGTTTCCATGTTTTTCTTTTTCTTCATGACTGGTGTTGCAGGGAAGTTTTATAATGCCATTTGTAAAATCCTGCTTTTCTTTCATCATTTATATTGTATTTTAAATTTCTGGGCAGCTACTGCACGAAACCTTTGCGGGGTGAAAAATGGGTGAATGCAAGTGTTATGAGTAGACCTCTCCTTGTGCAATGAGACTCCCTCCCCATCCCTGCTTTTCTCTCCCACTCCCTTGTAACTCCAGAGAGCCTCCCAAACCTCTGGATGAGATTTTGAAGCTGCACAGGAGATTGCAGGGCGAAAGGGGAGGTTGACAGAATCCCTTCTGTTGGCGGGAGGATAGTTAGATCCCACCAGACAGAATAATGCCTTGATGGTGTTTATTAAGGAAGCAGAGCCCAAGTTCTTAACTCTGTCATGTGCAAAGAAAAGCAGAGCTTACCCTTTCAATTATCCTCTGATCATGAGAGTGGATAAGTATAGTGTCTCCACAAATTAAAAAATAGCATAGGTACTTAGCTGTTATTCGGTGTTTTTTTTTTCCAAAAGAGGAATCAAAAATGCCATCAGTCCTATGATGCTGCACATAATTTTTACTACTCTATGGAAACATTATCTCCATGAGATTCCTCCCACCCACCCTTATAAGATTGCCAGTTACTGTTTTATCCCCTGGGATTGGTTCATGGAATTGAGCTACTTTAACTTCTTGTTTCACTTTGTCAGAATGGGATAGTCTCGCCTTGCTCATGGGAGCACGAGTTACTTCAAAACAGAGGGTGCCCTCAACTTTTACTCACCTGCACCCCATCATGGGCAAAAAAAGACTTGGTGTCGGCTTCCGTGGCCAAGTGGAGGCACGTGGTTTTGCTCCAGTACCGGTTTTTCCTCACCAGCAGAGCAAAAGCCCGCTCTTCACTGTTGTGGTAGCATTCGCTGAAGAGCTCTGCCAAGGAATGAGGCAAGTATGCAGAGGCAGGGAAACAGAACAAGGTTTGGGTCAACACTTTGCAAGTTCATATATATAAATATTTTAGCCGGAGATGTTTATCCAGAAACAGCTGGACACTCCATTTGTGTTCTTTCGTATTTTGTCTATGTCTCGTTTGGCTTTTTGCTTATATACTATATATTTGAGACATCTTTCAGTTCTATATTAAGCCCCCTGAATAAAGAGACTGAGACATGCCGAAGCCTGATGGTAATTATAATAAGCATCTTAACAACTGCAGAACTGGAAAGGACCCTATGGATCCTTTGCAGCCCTTGTTAAGGAGGCATGGTGGGGAATCGAACTCCCAATTTCTAACTCAGCAGCCAGATACCTAAACTTCCCCCTACCCTCGAATCACCCATTTCCACATTATTAATTATTGGCAGCAGTTAAGTATATAAAAATAACTTCCAAAATTTGAAGAATGTAGCTTGATTAATATGAATTACTAAAAAGGATCAAACAAATGTATTAAAAAGCATAAGCAACACCAAAACACATTCAAAGCAGTAAGGCACAACATTCCATTAAAAAACACCACTCATGCAGCCAGTCACTCAAAGAAAGCCTGCCCGAAGAGAAAGGTCTTTGCCTGCTTGCAGAAGGACAGCAAAGATGGGGCCAGTCTCGCCTTCTATGGGAAGGAGTTCCAGAATCTGGGAGCAGCGACAGAGAAGGCCCTCTCCCATGTACCCTCCGAATGTACATGAGAAGGTGGCAGGACTGAGAGGAAAGCCTCTCCTGATGATCTTCATACTTCAGCAAGCTCATAAAGGGAGATGTAGTCCTTGAGAAAGCTTGAGCCTAAGCCATTTAGGGCTTTATAGGTTCTGGCCCAAAAAGGGACCACTTACCTCTTTAATGAGGAAGCTCTAGTTAGTTAGTTAGTTAGTTAGTTAGTTAGTTAGTTAGTTAGTTAGTTAGTTAGTTAGTTAGTTAGTTAGTTAGTTAGTTAGTTAGTTAGTTAGTTAGTTAGTTAGTTAGTTAGTTATATTTTTATACTGCATCATCTAGTGGCCTTGCTTCTACTCTGGGCGGTTTCCAGCAATAAAACAAACATACAGAAAACAGTCAAATCCTGCCAAATCCAAAAATATAAAATGAAGAAATATAATGTAAAAGAACAAGAGATTAAAAAACAGGATGGCAGCAATGGACAATATACATCTCTATATAACCATATAGCACGTTCTCATTTTGTCTGAAGGTGTCAGCAACAAATTTTCCTGTTGCAACAGGAACACCTGTAACAAAGTATCAGTGGCAGGAACTGAGAGGAAGAGATAAAGTGAACACGTCTGTATCAAATGCCTTCAAAGATCTTTTTGCTTTTGGAAGAGGGATGTGCAAGGTGGATAACTATGAAGCCAGAGGTTGGGAGTTCAATTCCCCATTGTTCGTCCTTGATAGAGGCTGGACTCAGTGATCCATAGGGTCCCATCCAGGTCTGCAGTTCTACGGAGGGGAAAAGTTGAGTGCTTGTTCTGAAGAGGGTTCTCTTTGGCACAGTAACCCACAGTCACAATCAAACATTAGCAGCTACATGGAAAGAAAAGTTTGAAATCCTTCTGCTTTACCCTTCTTAGTGATCACACTTCATAGATTATTTCAAGCTTGAAACCTGCCTGGCTGTCTTTTTAAAATATAACTTTCACATACTTCTTTGGTTTTTTCTTTATCTAAAAGAGGATGTTCTCAGAGTACTTGCATTCCAAAGTGAACAATAGGAGGAAATAATAACACACATCTTGCAGGAGTATTTTCTCTGGTTTTTGCAAGGGGCTGAAAGAATGCGGAGGAAAGAGCCAGTGCTTAGGTCAGAGGTAAAGGGGAACAGATGGGCTACTTTTACCTCTCATATTTTGGAAAGTGGGAAATTCTAAAAATGTCTCACACATTCTCCTCAATATATCCATGTATTACACTGGGAGGGGAAGGGGTTCTGCCAGCGCCGTGCAGTGGCAGGGCACATGCTTTACACGCAAAAGCTTCCATGTTTAGTCTCTAGCATATTAGCCAATGGTGGTCGAAACTGCTCTGGACACCTTGGAGAATGGCTACCAGCCAGAGTAGGCAGAAGTTGGCCAAACAGTCAAATAGCCTGACCTGCCACACAAAGCACCTTCTGTCCCAAGCAGCAAAGCAGGTAGATCTGCATAACACAAGATCACCAGTCCACAGAAATCTGATTCCAGAAAGGAAAACATTTTGCCTTCAATTAGTATTCTAGAGCCCAAGCAGTCTCATGGGAACAGAGACTCTTGCAGGAACCCTGGGACTAGCTGGTTTTACAGATTACTACAGATTACTTCAGATTACTGAACCTGGAGGGTTTTAAACTGGTTTTTTTTTAAACTGGTGAGGAGAGGTGAGTTTTTTTCCTTTTTTAAAAAAAGTTATATTTTGACTATGAGAAGATGCCAGTTTCTGATTTTAACTTTATCAATTAAAACACTTTTTAAAAGTGAAACTTATTTCTTAGTCAACAAAAACAACTACCATGATTTTTGCAGTATATAAGAACTGCTTGAAAATAAATTATAATGATAGTGATGAGAATAAGAATAAAAATTATCCCTCTTATCTCCACCCTCTTAAGAGTATTGTCCTCTAACTACCTGCAAATCTAAAATCTGGACTCCCCTGAGATGATCCACTCTGATGTGACCCATGCCAAACAGCATCCTAACTACTGGAGCAGAAGATCTCCAAGTACAATACCCTCCATTAGTCAAGCCTAGATATTACTAAGACACGAACCGTTGTAGTCAGACCACCTATGACTTTCATGAATTCTCTTAAGGCATGCTCTAGCCCAGTGGTTCTTAACCTTTGTTACTCGGATGTTTTTGAACTGCAACTCCCAGAAACCCCAGCCAGCACAGTTGGTGGTGAAGGCTTCTGGGAGTTGCAGTCCAAAACTCCTGAGTAACCCAAGGTTAAGAACCAGTGCTCTAGCCGATTGATATTCATATTTCCAGAACCCCTCAGTGGTGGTACCCCAGCATTGTGATACTAACTGGTTGTTGCATATATATATATAGTTAACTCTGTAATATTATAGAAGCCTCTCAGGGTTTCAGCCTCTTCCTGCAGTGTTTTTCCCTCATTCCCCTCAGCATTGCAGGTATGCTTTCTGAGGTGACAAGAGAAAATTGCTTTCAGGCTATGGAATTCGTTTCCACAGAAAACCAGACTGGCCCCCTCCCTGTTGCTCTTTTGCTAGAAGGCAAAAAATCTTTATGTTCAGGCAGGCATATGTCATCTGACACCTTGTCAAGGGAAGGGAAGGGATTTAAAGGGGGATGCAGTACTTTTTCTGTGTTTTTACCTTTTCCAATGTGCTTATAATTTTTAAAAAAATTGTTTTTATTCAGTGGTTGTTTCAGGGTTTTGTTGCTTTTCAAATACTGTAATTCATTTTCTTTTATCTGGATTTATTTTCTAAATAGTTTCTATGCTAGCTTGAGTCACTTTGTTGGAAGAAAGATAGGATATACGTAAGTGTATATAAAGTGCATGGATGATGATTACTGTATGTTGTGACCTTCCCTGGAATAGTTGTGCAGGCTGAAACCTGGAAGAGCAACAATGAAGGAATTAGAAAATATGATCAAGTGTAAGGATGTGTCACTGGAGGCCAAGATCAAGGTCATCCACACTCTTATCTGGAAGCTGAGTCATTGCAACTGGACTCCTTTCTTTCAGACTGAAGAAGCTACTTGGATGAGCAGTGACACATTTCAACCTAATAAGAATGAAGTCCAGTTGCCATGACTCAGCTTCCAGATAACCTCACCTGGATGACTGACAATCTTCACAGACACATCCACATTCCTGTATTCCCAATTATCATGTATGAATGTGAAAGCTGGACAATAAAGAAAGCTGATAGGAAAATGATTCATTTGAAACATGGTGCTGGCGGAGAGTTTTGTTGATACCCTGGACTGCAAGAAAGACAAGCAGATTAAGTCTGAACCATCTGTGGAGGCAGATGCGTGTGATTGGGCTGGTGGGGAGGGCAATCAAGGGCAACAATTCCATATCTGCCTCAAAATAAACATACCTCTGGTGGAGGAGCAGAAAAACTCATTCTCCTAGCACACTACTCAATGCATGCATGTACCTTGTGTGTACTCCTAAATCTGAGGTGTTGTGTTTTTTTTAGCAGAACGTAATACAAGAGCAGTTTTTATTGTCAGTGAGAATAGACTCTAAGACTCCACCTTCCATAGCTGGCTGTGCTATGCTGAGAAGCCTTTTTTCTCCCTCCCCAACCTTTTTTTTTTAATTTGAAGGCTGACAGCTCATTCTGCAGCATTAGAATCCACTTCTCTCATATATTTTCTGTGTAACACTAACACATACATGGGGCACCCATCCCTACCTGCTTTGCAGCCCAGCTATATACTATAGTTATGACATGTGAGAAGCTTTAGTATTTTTCCTCTTGAAAATTCTTGAGAGCTTCCTCACTAACCAGCAGAGGAAACCAGAGCCACACAAATGGCTGCCTTTATCTGATAATTGTATATTTCCCCTTCTAGGCTTACTAGCTGACACTTTGTGGGCAATACAAGAGGAAATCCTTTGAGAGATATGAATTCACTATGAGAGAAGTAGGTAGGAGGCAAAATGTATGAGGGTGTCTCCTCTACCCCTAGTAAACACTGAGATTTTAAAAAGCTTTTGGAAACATCATTTTAGGCACTTCTTTTATTCCAGTTTCGTGTTATGGTTTGAGGGCTTGTTTATTTTTGCTTCCTCCATCATTTTGAACTTCAGCCTTATTTATTTTGAAATGATATTGCTTAAGCTGCTAACCGCTTTCAATGTCAGATACAGCAGGTTGCAGCAGATGTAGTCCAGCAGTCAAGAGCATGAGTTGCAAAACAGGAAGACCCTGGTCCAAATTTTGCCGTAATATTTGTGTTTCTGTCAGGGTGTAGAACAAGCATTATGCTGTGGGCAAAGGCTTCCATTGCTCCTAGAGGTAATCACCTGTACATGTCACAGTTTTGTTGGTTTGTCCAGACAGGTTTTGGTGTTTGATATAGGCTTACCAACAGCGAGCTGCTCATATTTTGCTTCTTTCATTCTACGAACGACTTCGGCTTCTGTCTCCAGGTGGGACATCTCTCGCAGGATTTTACAAGCAGCCAGGGCTGCAGCTACACCCTCCTGGCCCTAGGGAGAAGACATACAATATAAAACAATTCTGTTGAAGTCCACTGACTTTTAAGAGATCATTGTTACAAAGTCTCTTTGGCCAGTACTTTGTTCAATGCTTGTACACACATGGAACTCAAATTCAATATGTGTCACCTTGAGTCCTTTTAAAGAGAAAGGCAGAGAAAATATTTTAAATAAATAGAAATAAATATTAAATAATTTGGTGATCTGATGAGGTGCTGGTTTTATTCCTGATCATGTGCAACTAGCGGCTTGTCAGATCACCACAGCAGCTTCCATAACTGAAGACACACACAACACGCACGCACACACACACACACACACACACATACAGAGAGAGAGAGAGAGAGAGAGAGAGAGAGAATATTGAGCAGGATGTTGGCCTTTCTTTCTCTCCCTGCATTTTGTATTTCAGATAGAATAGGACCCTGGTGTCCATGGGGATCAGTTCTAAGCCCCTCCCCCCCCCCCGCAGATGCCAAAAAATTGGGAAGTAGCAAAGACTGCTCATTGCATGGTCTCTGGCTCCTTCTGGTAAATACACCCTGGAATTGTTCTTTTTTGGGGGTGGTGGTATTTAGTATTTTCAGGAAGAGGCTAAGTGAATCAACAAATACTGATCCCACAGACAGCGGGGTCTTGCTGTATTCCAGATTCAATGTATACAAATTACTAACTTGTAAGTATATACTCCTCTGGTTATGTCTAGTGTGTTGCAGCAAAAGTAATATCTCAAGTGGCCTCTGGATGCTGAAAAATTAACATCTTTATTGCACCACAGGATGTAATAGAACAGAGTCTACTTTATTAAGTTCTGAAAAAGACAGATTTTTCACAGGTACCCTATTAAAGAGTTCAAAAATGCTTTTCATTTGACTTGAAAATCATTAAAGCTATTCTGGCCTAGTGCATTGAGCTTACATTCCATATTTCCCCACACAGCCTGCCTGTACTTTGAGACCTTCAGGGGAGGCCCTTCCATGGGTCTTGCTGCCCTCAGAGGCTCCTCTGATGGGGACACACACAAGAGAGATGTGGAAAAGTGGAAGAAGTCCGTTTATCATGTTGTGTTACTTTCCTCAACTGTGCTGAAAATGGCAGAATGAAATTGAACACAGAGAAGCACAAAGTTCTACACCTAGGAAAAAGGAAACAATCGCACAGTTACAAGATGGGGAACACTTGGCTCAGTAATACTACGAGCATAAAAGGCCTTGGAATTATTGTAGATCAAAAGCTGAATATGAACCAACAGTGCAATGTGGCTGCAAAGAGAGCAAAGACTGTTTTAGGTTGCATTAGCAGAAGTTTGAGACTCCAAATCTCATGAAGTACTAATTCCTGCTCTATTCAACACTGGTTAGGCCTCATCTTGAGTACTGTGTCTAGTTCCAGACACCACACTTTAAGAAGGACACAGACAAACTTGAACAGGTTCAAAGGTGGGCAAGAAAGATGATCAGAGGACTGGAAACCAAGCCATATGTGGAAAGACTGAAAGATCTGGCATGTTTAACCTTGAGAAAAGAAGACTAATGGGAGACATGATAGCAATATTCAGATACTTGAAAAAAACTATCATACAGGGGACATGAACAGTAATAATGGGCTCAGGCTACAGGAAGCCAGATTTTGGCTTAATTAATTAATCTGTCTAATATGCATTAACTTGGATTGCTACATTGAGCAGGGGGTACATGGACTTATAGGCGCCTTCCAATTCCATTATTCTGTGATTCTGTGATATCTTGAATTTAGTGTGCTTTGATTTATGATTGGGCATTAGTAAGCAAACCCATGCTTAAGTCTTGTTTGTTTGTTTGTTTGATTTATATACCATTCCTTAGGTGTAAATTCTACTCTGGGTGGTTTAAAAATTAAAACTTAGAACCTCACGTAACTCCACATTGCAATGCCATCAATAGGGTGGTTCAGCAATATAGCGCTAAAATTCATAAAAAAAGAAAAAGAAAGAAAAAAATTAATATTAACAGCATCCAGGGATGTTATTGAATGCAGCCTGGTATAATTCTGTTTTCACTAATTTCCTGAATATCAGTTACTGAGGCATGTGTATCTGAAGAAATCCTAAAGTTAATCAAAAGAGATACTCATCTCAGTTTGTCCAATTTGATCATTTACAGCTGCTTGCAGGCTCTAGAACTTTTTATGAAGGAAGGCCAGACTGCCCCTCATTCTATCAACCTCCTGACATCAAGGTAATTCCTTTTTTTTTTTTTTTTACATGGAGGTCCTTGGTAAAATATTTGGTTAAAGAACATTTTACCAGGTAGATGCTGTATTTTCCTTCTTGTGTTTTAAGCTCTCTTTTTAATCTAATTATTTCTGTAATGTTTTATGATTTAATTGTATTTTTAAATTATTGATTTTACTATGAATTACTTGTGGCATTTGAAGCTTGTAAACAAATACAACCAAACAAATAAATTTCTTGCAAGCTGTTAAAATGGATGTTTTTAAAAAAATGCTTGCCTTGACATTAGTGTTTGGCTTTGTCCAAGGCACATCACTTGAACATGTGGACAGAAAAGATACAGATTGTAAAGCTCTTTGCATAGTAAACAATGTTGTAGGAATGAATAGTGTCGAACCAGCCAGGGACAAGGGGACCTTAAATCCATGGGAGATAATCTTCCCATGAAATGTTTGTTGAACCAAACAGACAAAGAACAGGGGCGAGTAAAGATGCTTCCCTAGGTGAACTTCAAAGTTCTGGATGTTTACTTTTTTAAACATTTGGCTTGCTTAAATCTGCTTATCAATGTGATGTTTATATTGTCCAGAAGAATGGCTGTGTGAATTGCAAAGAGTCTATTTGACTTCCTCTTCCATGTTAATGACTTTCAGACACTGATATCACACTGCAGCCCCTTTAAAGTCTATTCAGAAGAAAGCATCACTGACTCCAATGGGGTTTACTTCCAAGTATGTATGCATGGGGCTGAAACCCAAATCACTTACTGGTATTTTAAGCCTCACATGTAAAACATTCTAAACATTATATTACATTGTAGTTTCTCTTTTCTTCGCACTAAAGCAAACTCAATTAGTAGTATTTGGGACTTTATCCAGAAGCAGTCAAAGGTAGAGAGGGTCCAGATACCGCATTACTCCCATCTTATCTAGTCAGGTCCATTGGGATTCCTCATCAGAACTTTGTTTTAAGACAGTCCTTTAGGATACCTCATTCTGGTTATTTTGGGTAAGTAGATTTACATTAAAAGAAAAGTATCAATCAGAAAAAGAAGATTCAGAGACTGTTTTGGGTGTTTACTAAGACTCTGACTAAGAACAGGTTAATGATACATTAATAGTACTTCATTTGTGCTTATTTTTAATTCATGCAGTGTTATTGTCAAGTGTTTTTAATGCAGGCCGCTGTTTCCAACAAAAATTTCAATGACGAATTTGCAAATTTATTCTATTTGTCAATTGGTTTTTTTAAACTCTACCAAACATCTGTTTTCCTCTTCTAATAAATCTAGGATTCCTTCAACTGCTGCTCAAGTAAAACAGCTTTACATTAGTCCCTTCTCTGGTCAAAAAGCAGAATGCTTTTCCCAACCTCTCTCTCTCTTTTTTCTTTTAACAATAGGAAACAGCATATGTGTAGAGCTTTGTCCTTCACTGTGGGGGAAAACAACAGATTTCCTGCTTAGCCACCATAGTTTAACTTTTCCCACCTCTTCCTAGGAAAGAGTCTATAGTTACTGTCAGGGAAGAGGAAGCTTTTTCAGTGTTTATCTTTTCCAATAAGAATTCTGCATATGTTGTTTATCTCAAAATCCAGAAGCAGTAACTAACATGTGTAACTCACAACTGGAGATTCCCCAGCTTGCAACACCTGTGTTGGAGTTGTAGGCTGTGGCACACAATAGGTATTTGTCCAGCTGAAACACATGTTAGATGAGAGAAAATGGTTTGTGAACTTGCTTTGTTACGCTATGACTTATCCCGATTTCATAGGCAATTGTGAGATGGCATGTCTGCGACAGACAGACAGTGTGGAGACCAAGTGATGAATTTAAAGACAGCCAAGCAGATCTACTTTGCTTGTCAGGAGAGCTTGATGGGCTGAAGGCTGCAACACACAGATCAAAACGAATGTATTACTAAAAGAAAAAAGAAACCCTGATATATCACTGTGGGATCTGCAACAGGTCAGAATGAACTCCAAAACCAAACTAGGGTTGCCATTATATGGGATTTCTGGGCCAAAGCTTGAGATTGGATGTATAAACCCCCAGTCCTAACTCTCAGAGTCAAAGCCTGAGACGCAACGAATCTATTCTTAAGACTGCTGGCCAAGCTGGAAAGAGTTCCTAGGAGGCAGGTTATGAAAAACAAGAACAACAGTGATAGCCCATGTCAGAGAGGGCACAGTTCCGTAGTGCTGTGGCTCTACAGTTCCAGGCAGGATGAGCAACTCCGTCCCAGTGACTTTTTCCCAGTCCCCATAGCTGTTCCCTTACCACCCACCCACCCAGGAAAAAACATGCAGGTAAAAAGAGTGTATCCTGTATAGATTTGAAGGATCTTCAGTTAAATTTGAGGCTTACCATAGCCCAGAAGTAGTATGCCATCTTGTGCCTATTTTGAAGTACTGCCCATAAAAACAAATCTCTCCACGGATTCTCACTTCTCTGATTCAGATCCAAAGGGGCTGGTAACTTTTTCGCATTGATCTTATCCTAAGGAAACAAATGACTTCTTAAAACACAGCCTCCATAACAGAAATTCTTTGTAGGTAGATAAGTCATGTCATGCTAGCTATCAGATCAGTTAGGGATTCCAACCCGCAATCTTTTTTCCCCCCTTCCAAAATACGGGACTATCCGATCTTCAGAAATCATCCAAAGGAACATTCCTACAACTATCATCACCATTCTGTTTCACAAGAATGAGCAATTCTGCATGCTTAAGGAAATAAACACACTGAACTGCTGCTGTTCAGGAAGGCAACTGAGATGGCTCAGTTGAGTACAGTACAGCACACGTGGGGATCTGGGTCAAAATGCAAGAAGAGGAAAAGAGCCCTAGTTCTCTTTTTCTCATGTCAGCACAGTAGCCGACCAGATGCTTTATGGGTGGGTTGGCCCTACCATTAGGTAGAGTGATGCCACCAGATGGTGTCCCTGTTCCCCTGAGCCCTGGACATTCACTTCTCTTGAGAGACAGAAACATATATGCCACAAAAGCCCATCCTCTCATCTCCTAAACTAGTTTGCTGCCCTCAGGTATGCTATTCTTTTATCAGTGATGAGGTAAGAGCTAAATGCCAGTCCAGCCAATATCTGCTTATTGGGGCAGGAGATGTCATTTTGTCCCTTGCCTTAGGCAGCAAAATGTCTTGGACTAGTCCTGTCTATAGGAAGGTCATAAGTAGGACAGAAGCACAATAGCTCACATTATAGTTCACATTCCCCAACAATTGCTCTCAGAATAATTGTGAAGTGGTATGAGAAGAGGTTGGTCCTTCAGGACAAATAGAGCATTCCCCCACTTCAGGCTCAAAGTGCTCCCAGCCTGCCTGTCAATTTACCAGAAAAGGAGGGTCAGAACCCCCCAACTCTCTTCCTGCTGAACTTTAATTTCTTCATGCTCTGTGTGAACAGAAAGGCATGGCAGGATGAGGGAAAGAATGGGTACATTTTAACATAAGACACATTTTTCCAGTGCAGACACATTTCATATTCCTTGGTTAAGAATATTTCATATTTCTCTGGTTGAGAAAGTTATCTCCATGCAAGTTGTAACCCTTGAACTGCAACCACTGTCTGTGCTATATACAAAGTCAAACCCTCCCCAAGCTCTGCTAAATAACCCCCTTGATTGATTGATTGATTGATTGATTGATTGATTGATTGATTGATTGATTGATTGATTGATTGATTGATTGATTGATTGATCCCGGAAAACCCACAACAACCAGATTTTCCTCTGTTGCACCAGTGCCTCTGGAAGCAAGGCACTGTACTCAATGGACCCAGCAGTCCCACTCAAGGCTGTTCCACTTGGCAGACAGCAGGTGGAGTGATGTGACACTTACCAATGCCTTTAAAGCTGTTGACATAAATTTAACAACATATCAACACTCCAGACATGGGGAAAAAAAACTTTTTAAAAAAATTACAGAACAACAACTGTGTGACAGTAATAGCAGCTGCCTTCCCAAGTGAATTTGCTTCAGAAAAGTACCAATAGGATTGTACACACATGCCACACCTCTAAGGAATATATCGAAACACCACCAGAACAACAACAAAAAGCCTCTCAATGAGTGGGAATTAAACCACAGTAACACCACTGGCAAGTAAAATGAATCACTAATGGCCTTGTGTCACGTGATGGCAAATTTATGCTACATTCTAATTTGGGCATAAGTAGGGAACAATTTCGACATGTGATTACATCCTCAATCTTATTGAGTTAAATGTTAAGTTACTCCCATCTAAATGTATAGAATTAAACCTGAGGCTTTTAATGTTGAACATACTTATTAAAAAGTAAGCCACACTGAGCTTAATGGGAGCTAATTCTAAGTAAGTATGCATATGATTGTGCTTTTACGGTGTTATCACACGAAGAGATAAATTGCATTTTGACCCACTTGTGGAGCGGTCGGGTGCAATCAATTTTCTGGTGATCACATGATGTACGGGGAATTGTGCTCCAGCCCAACCCCAATCCATGTGCATGCTGGACCTTTTTGGCCCAACTGCAGGACTATTGCTTTTGGGGGCCAGGCTGGAGTTACTCCCTGACAGACAGAAGGGCTGCTTTAGGGGAGATTGATTCCTGCAAGGTGACCCATTCCAGTGTGATCTGAGGTGTGCCTTTTCTGCTCTCTGATTGCACCCTAAGTTTCTTTCTTGACCCATTGTCTTCCCATGTCTCCTGCTATTCTTTTCCTTATATGTTTCTTTAGGTTTAAATAGATGGGAAATCTCCAGAGGTCTGGGATCTATAAATGCAACCTGGAACTTGGAAGACCACATTTGCTCTCTTGACCTTGACTCACATGAACATTTATTACATAAATGGTTATAGGACTTTTGGGGGGTGTTTCTTTTCCTCTTTTACAGAAAAAGCCTCTAGAGGGCACAAAAGGATTTTCTGAGCCAAAACTAACTTTAAAAATTATTTTAAGACTGAGATTGAATGCAGCCTTGGGCCTCATTTCGTCCATTCCTGGTTTGGATTGTAAACCTGAAAACACAATGTTGTGGATTCAGATAGGTTTCCCTAAGGGTCTTAGACCCCAGGCCATGAGATCAAAAGGTATAAGATATCCCAAAAGCATAAGGCATCTCAAAATACATGGCATGGGGGGGGGGAGAGTAGGGTGTCCCAAATGGCCTTAGGCTCCAGGCCTCACATTTAATGATTCTTACATCTGAGGAAAACTTACAGTTTTTTTCTTGCCACCTGACTTAGGGTCTTGATAGAAACCTCTGCATGCATCATGGAGAAAATCCTTCAGCACTCTGGAGACTTCGTGGAGAGTGAAGAGTGGGACTGTATCCATTGTTTCTTTGTGCTGTTGACCACTCATTCCTGCCAGAGTGAGTCTGTTTTCTTCATGCTTTTTGAGCAGAAGTGTATACAAGAGGCACTTGGGTGAAATAGTAGAATAGAGTCTCTGAAGCCGGCCATATGTCAGGAAGTCGTGCATGTTTGCCCCATTATCTATAAATA
Source organism: Pogona vitticeps (assembly GCF_051106095.1). NCBI lineage: Eukaryota > Metazoa > Chordata > Lepidosauria > Squamata > Agamidae > Pogona > Pogona vitticeps. The sequence continues at coordinate 257,632,117 of NC_135783.1, forward strand.
ACTTGACAAATTCTGGCTTATCATTCACCAAGGCATCCATCATCACTTCTTCTAGGTCACATGACTGAATTTAACAGAAATTTAAGGAAATTTTTTTTTAGTATTGATAGCAGTGAATACTAGCTGATAATAGCATTAGGAGTTGTTTCATCCTTTGAAGCCTATCGTGTCACATAGAAGCATGACCAAGGCAAACTGAGCAGCGGACTGGGTGGGGGCATTCTGTCCTTCTGCCATATTTCAGGGTGCCACAGCAGGCATAAAATCCTTGTTCAATATTCTCAACTGGATCAGACTACTGTTCAGCAATGATTTTGCATCAATGAAGGAATAAGCAGGCAATGCTCCATATTACAGATCTGTAGAGTTGTTTAAGTGAACTGACTCACATTGCATATGGAGCATGAAACAGCATATCATTAGAAGCACACAGTGATTCCCTAGACTCTCATGTCTGAGTTCCAAAAGAAGTTTGTGTTTACCTTCCAGAAACCAATGAAAAAAAACCCAAAGCCAGCCGTTTCAGGACAGGGAGATGAGGGAAGCTCATGCTAGGAAAATGAGTCTCCTTTAACCATTTAAGGAACTCCTGTTTCTAACAGAGGACTATCTATATTATCAAGGTTTTTTTTGGGTGGCGAAAATGCCCCTGGAGGATTGCATGTGGCTAGCAGGCCACACGTTGCCCATCCCTAACAGAAGGTGTTCCAAAGGCATAAGAAATCTACTACATCCATTTGTTTGAAAAGATCACCTTCTTGCAATAATTATCGCAGGTGCAGGGACTCTGGTTCAAACCAGGACTAGAGCAAGGGAACAGAGAGGTAAATGCTACCCTTCACCCATACCATACCATATGAACTGGTAGTACTGATATTGTATGGTTTCGTTCTCATGAAGTAATCATTTCCCCTTGCCAGCCCAAATCTGAAGGCATTAACAAGTGAAAAAATATGACAACCCCAGTTCCAAGACTGGGTCAGGATTTGCAGGTATTATGACAGAACCTTGCTGTAATTATCTGGTCTGTATCTGTAGGGATACCCCACTGGGAATCCTATGTATGCTGCCTTGAATTCCTCCTTGTTGGCCAGGTGACCTCTTATTTGCTTCTTTTATTTAGATAGTATGGGAGGAGCTGGGATCCATCACAGCAGTACCAGACACAGCTGCACATAGGCTCCCAGATTCATGCCTGTGGAATACTTTGAGGAGGATGGGATGGCAACTGATCCAGCACTAGACACAAACATTTTGGTGTATCTTGTGGGTCTTTTGTACACATGATGCTTGTGCCACAGAACATGGGGATTCTAATGGAGGAGAGATGTCCTTCAGGTTTCATGTGTGTTTTTCATGTTGAAGGGCAGATACCTAGAAGGCCCACAGATATTTTGTGACCTCTTAAACACTTTAGACCTGTTTTTCATTGACCGTGTTCATGTAATACAAAACGTCCATTCTCTAGAATGACAGAAACTGGTCTTATAAGGGTTATCCCCACCAAGTCTGGCTGCTTTTCATTCTCTCTTTCCAATTTCTCTTCTGGAAATAGCATAACTGCACTGCTTCAGCCCATCTATGAGTCATTTATATAAGTAATTCAACCGGATAGAAGGACTTACCTTCCATTCAACATCTCCATTGAATATTTCACTCTTAGCTATATCCACTCTGTTCCAGGCCACTGCCAGCTTCAGTTCATCCAGGTACTCTTGGGCCTCCTGGCTATGACTTTTACAGGCTATTACAAATGTAACATGAGAATTCATTTACTAGTCCTATACAGGTTCACTGGGTTAGTACCACAGTATGTTTGCATGAAATTACAATCTCTCAAAGTCTTAAATAAATAGCAGGGTAACAGATATAAGGTATAGTATACCTTATATCTGTTACCCTGAAACTTGTCAGAGTGTTGGGTTTTTTAAAGTCTATCCTGTCATTTGAAAAATTCCTCACTTGCCAAACATGGCTTGGGTGCAATTCAGCCAGGGCATTTGAGCCCCAGTAATTTCACTTAAGAAAATCAGACATGCTTAGCTCTACCTCCATTCCACTGCCCGCAAAATTAAAGCAACATAACAATGTTCAGCTTTCCCTGGAATTGTAGCCATTCTTATTTCTCATAAATCCTCCTGTTGTAGAAAATGGAATGTCTTCAGTGAACTTTAAAGCCATATGGTTTTGCTCAAGGAATGATTCATAGTACAAATAGACTAAGTGTGTGTGTAGATGTATATTAGGAAAACTAACATCAGGATAACTTGGTGTCTGAAGAAGCGGATTTTGATCCACAAAACTTCACATGGAAATATATCTTTTAGTCTTTAAAGTGCAACAGTAGTTTGTCTTTTTTCACCCCCATCTTTTCCCTTGGGTACTAAATATATATTCTGCTGTGCAGGGTCGGCTATACCATTTGGCAGTTTGACCGTGGTTGACAGATGGCAGATTTCAGGGTACTTGAAATCTGGAGCAATCCTAAAGCTAGCTAAAAGTCAGGGGGGAGAACTATTTGAAGCTCTTTAAACAGTGGGTGCCATGCCCTCCTTTTGTGGGAAAGCATTGAATCTGCTCTGGAGTTTAGTCTGAACTTAACAGAAGTTACCTGACAGAACCTATTTTGGGGATAAGATTCAGGACCCAGGGTAGCTCCTTAAAAGTTTAGATAAAAGCCAGACCTGATGCATCAGCTCCACTGACTTCAAAAAAAGATTCCACCAATAGGAACACCAAGAAGGACATCATTTACACACCAAAGGACACTAGGTATGTTTATGGGAATTCTTCCAGTTACAGATGTGCTGACAGTGAGGGCCAAAACCAGGCACTGTTGAGGTATGTTAGGTGTCTGTCAAGTAGTTTGGGACACAGTCAGCATTGGTTAAAACAGCTTGGGACCTGGCTATTTGAAGGAGCACCTCTTTCTAGACAAACCTGCCTGATCACTAAGATCTACTGGGGAGGCCTTCCTCCATGTCCCAACATTGAGAACAGGTGATTTAGGTGGAGACACAGGGAAGGGCTTTCCCAGATGTGATATCCCAATTTTGGAATGCCCCTCCCCTCGGAGACTCAATTGGCACCAACACTGGTATCATTTCAGTGCCAGTTTTAATGTCTTGAAATTTTAATTCTGGGTTTTAAACAGGTTAGTTTTAAATTCTTTTGAACATCTTATGCTTTTAAAACATTTTTATAGCTCTATACCCCACCCTGACAACCAGTGATATAGGGTGGGTGACAGATATTCTAAATAAATAAATAAATAAAAATTACCTTTGACCAGAGCTTTCAAAACAACTGTATCCAATTCTTCTGAACCTTCTTGTTCAAAGTTATGTACTGTTAAAAGCTGTTGGTGAGCAATAATGCTTTGGATCTGAAAGGTTAAAGCCGGTTAACATTTCCCAGTGTCACTACATTAGAAACAGAGTTAAATATACAAACCACTCAGACTTCAATTACAAGTCACTCCTCCCTGAAGAGTAAGGAAGTTGAGAACATAGCAATATCCTTGGGTGTCCAAGCCCGTAGTTTGGAAGTAATCACGGGATGAATAGCTGAATCCAAAGTCCATTAAATATGTCCTGCATCCTTTCACGCTAGACTACTGTAACACAACTCTATGCAGAACTGCCTTTGAACAAAGTTCACAGACTTCAGCATATACAGAATGGAGCTGCATGAATTCTGGGTGTTTATTCTTGTAAATATGGGTGCTCAGATGTGTCAAGATCAAGAGGTACCATTCTAAATATGTGGGGGTTTTTTTTCACTTGAAAAAAAAAACTGGGCTATCTGGCAACTGAGATCAGTACTGCTTGTCATGATTTCATCCTGCTGCTTCTTTAAACATTCCTGAAATAATTTCTGAAAAATTGTAGATTAATGTTAGTGCTTTAAAACAATGCAGTGTTATTCTGCCCAATTTAGTGTGGAGAGTTAAAGCACTCCTTGACAACCCTATAGAACTGTCTGGTATTGTCATTCAGTTTCTTGTTTTTTGTTTGTTTGTTTGTTTTTGCTTCCTTCCTTTGTCCCTACTAATTCTAAATACACCATTTGTTCTTCTGTTCCACCCTTCTGCTTCTGTGTCCCTCACGCCATCTAAACTTTTGCTGGGGTTCATGGTGCCTCTTGTGCCTGTATTCAAACCTGCTCTCAAATCCCAAATTCTGTTGCTTATTCTCCCACCAGCGCCAACTTCCTACATGTCACTGAAAAAGACCTTTAGCCAAAATACCCCTCCCTCCTTCCCTCCCTCCCTCCCTCTGGCGCTTTCTGGAGAAAACCAGGCAAAGCTTTTAAATGGTAAATCACACCAGCCATGGCCTCTGGGAGCACAGTTTGCCATTTGTGGGGCCATTGGGGGGGGTGGAGGGGATGCAGCATTTTAAAGTCCACAGAAGATTTTTTTCAAAAAGGCCCCCACATCCTTAGAAGTTGCCCACTCATGACCTACAGACATAATCGAGAAGATATGTGTTCACCATATATTGTTAATAATTTGTTGTCTCTAGCAAGAAATAGCCTTACCATTGCAGTCCACTGAAGAATGTCCTTCCACAAGAAATCTTCTGTGGGGAATTTCTCTTTTAGTTGTTTTTCTACCACTTGCGGCACGATTAAGTGGGGCTCATTCATTACAGCAGCTAAGATGTCAGCTATGCCACCAGAACCAGCCAGGATAAGCCAGGGGGAAGAATTTTCCATCCCTCTATAAATCCGCTGTTTAAAAGTGAAAACAAAACAAAATGAGATCATACAGTGGTCAGCCTGGTATATCCACTGTGGGAAGGTAGGAGTAGGTTAGTCAGCTGCTGTAAGCCTTCATTTTCTGTGCAGGATGGCTGGGAAGCCATCGGGAATAAAATTTTGGATAGTGTGGAGCCTGGGCTGTCCAAGAGGTGGCTGAGGGTGAGGGAAGGGATGGAGGGAGTTCTGCAGCAGAGTCAAAGCAGAAATCCCCATAAGCCCTCAAAGAGTGGTGATCTTACAGAGAAAGAACAAGGGGATGCTGCCTCGAAGAGGCACTTGACTACAAAAGAGGATTCCTCGTGAACTGGAATCCCTCGCAAAGCCTTTGAGCTGCTGCAACTGGACAGAGGGCATGGCAGGAAAATTCTGCATGGAAACATTTGTGAGAGTCTTAGAAATTGATCAAGGCAACTGATCCACAGCACATAATCCTTGTCTCCTTGCATTCCTAAAATACCTGAATGCCTGCTGTGTTTGTTTTGCTGATACAGAACTGACATATGGCTTCAACTTTAGGTCCTTTGCATTTGGCTTGTCAAACTACCCAATAGAACTATATCTATTTTGATCTGCTTTGTCTTTTGGACTTGACTGTGGATACTCCTGACCTAACTTGTTCTCTTGCTATGTATGTGTGGCTTCTTAATCTTGATTTTGGACTGACTGACTCCACTACTGGAACTCACCTTCCTAAAATCAAGAAACCTCAGGCCTCAGTCATGTTTCCCAGTAAAATAAACAGTTTAACTTACTTCCTAAGTTGCCTTTCTATTCCTCCACAGAAGGAGGGTTACAAGGACCTTGAAAGTGTGCTCACTGTTCTTATGGCACTATAGTTCTTCCAAATAAAGGGGCCACATTACTGGAAAACATATACAGTCTTGCACAATAGGATTTCAGTTTGGAACAGTTATTTGTATAGGTGTGTGTTTGATCCCAAGCAGCTTCTTGGGGTCATTTGCTTAAAGAGCACCCAAATGTGTGTAATTTAAATAAGACAATTTGCTTCTTACCTCAAGTTTATTAGGTTTTCCATTCACAAGTAAGCAGAGCACAGGGATTTCAATGCTTCCTGTTCCTGAATCAGTATATGACGAAACATGTTTAAGTCAATAAAATCCCTGGAGTGGATGCATTCTTGCTAGCATATGTGAAATATTCTACCAACTTAGTTGTTAATTCTTTGTAATTAAAGAGCATGCTTGCACCAACCACCATTGCTGCAGCAAACAGCAGAATGGGCAGTGAGATATTTTCATACAATGGACCCTTGATTTACAGATGGCTTGACTTACAGACTTTTTGATTTACAGACTTCTCTGGCCGCAAAATTTAGGTTTGACTTGCAGCCTGAGAATTGACTTACAGACCAGAAAAAAACCAAAATGGAACAAAAACGGCCTGTTACGGGATTAATCGGTTTTCAATGCACTGTAGGTCGATGGAGACTTGACTTACAGACTTTTTGACTTGAGAACCGCCTTCCAATATGGATTAAGTTCTCAAGTCAAGACCCCACTGTACCTTGATGGTCAACATACAAGGTAAATAAAGTAGCATGGAAGTAACCAATGTAAGACTATTCTAACCTATGGGTAGCCATCAGAAATGGTAATGGACTGGCCTTAGGAGACTCCATGCTATCTCTTTCCTTGTCAATCTGCATGCTTCCCACTTGCAGCATGGCTACATTTTTTCCCCAAGCTCTTCTAATGGACGGTGAGTACTGAATGGGGCAAAAACCACTCTGTGCCCCATTGCCACCATGTATAGCTGTGTGTCCAAAGTTCCTTAACACTTGCTCTGACTGCAGTTGGGTTTCTAAAATAACAAAACATTGAAAATGTTTTTTTTTATTTAAAGATGTTTAATGTCTGATTTCATGATCCAAACACTTATATAGCTTTTGAATGATGTTTGAAATTCTTCCTTTGTTGATAGGGATACTGTACGTTTGTTCTATAGGGCTGATTGAGAGCAGATTGGTAGATGTACAACAGACAGACTAGAAAAATATGTGCAGTCTAAAACCAAAACAAAACCCGGCATGCTTTTCTTGAGTCTTGGAAGGTTCTTCATCAGGATGGGCATCTGCAGTGTCCAACTGGATTCAGAGTCCTGTAGAACTTAAGAATCCGTGTCGATTTTGACTTGTAAGTAGCAAGTAGATATTTAGTTGGTATTACCCAGTTGTGTTTTAAAATTTTGCAGGACCAGATGGTCTTTTCCTCTTTTTAAAAATTACTTGCTAAAATGTTATTTCACTACTAAGCAGCTGAACTGGTACAGCAGCCTGCAAATCTTAGCAAACTGTGAGAGGACTTTGGCTTACAGGGCATTTTTGTGAGTGGATTGTACATGTATTTGGTATTGAAGTTGGGCTCATTTTACATGAACTAACAGCACGGCCTTGTTGCTTATAGTTGCTGTCATAACAAAGTGCTACTGAAGTGGACATTTGTCTTCCTGCAGCTACAGCTGAAGAGCTAAAACTAGATTTATATGCAGTCATGTGAAACTATTCCTTTTAGGAATACCAAAAATATCCTTAAAGGACGGGAAAGTTAAGTTAAAAAGAGTTAATGTTGCTGAAGTGTTGCTTAATCCTCTCCAGTGTTCTCCTATTCGAAACCTTACCTCCTTTTGCAAACATGAGGAAGGAAGCATTGGGAGAGACCATCAGGAGAAAAATGGAGAGAACGTGATGCTATAAAGTCACTCTCTCCCTTCCCCATACAGGTGTGGCTGAACTGTAGAACGCTTGTTATGTTTGTGAAAAGTTCCAAGTTCAACCCCAGCTATCTCCATATAGGGTAAGAAAAACTCCAGCCCCAGACACAGGAGAACTGCTGCTCAGGGCCAAACTGTATTGGGGAAGATGGATGGGTGCTTTGATTCTGTATAAGGCAGCTTCCCACATTCCTTCACTTAAATATGTTGTGTCCCAAGGCAGCCCTTGATTTTAAGAAAACATGACAGAAGTACATTGCAGGCCATTTTGTGTGCCATTTAATTTAGCCCAAGAGCTGGTCTACAAAAAGCAAACACTGCATAGGATTTAAAGCTGCGGTGTCCAAATGAATAGCTATTCGTATAAATGGCATGAACCTACATCTTTCACAATGAAACCAGCTTTTCTTTTTTTTTTTTTTTTTTTTTGGAGGTGTGGAGAAACAGAAATCCATGTGGCCACCTGCTGACACTAATTACATCTTTAAAGTGATGCTTTCTTAAATTGCAAATGCTGCCCCATAGCTATTTTTAGGATTTTAGCTAGGCCACTATCTGGCTACAAAAACTGCAGTACTGCACAGAATGAGACTGTTGCCATCTCATTCCCACCATTGGATTTATTCACCTGACATGTGCAGGACTGCAGTCAAACATTTTTTATTTGAAGTATAGAGGGAGCTGCAATTCCCTCTGACTCTGATAAGTCTATGCTAAGAAGACTGAAGCCCCATCTGTTTCCCCCCTACCTCCATAGCCAGTGCGCTGCTCGGATATGTATTTCTCCAAAGTGAGACGTAGCTTCATGGTTGCATCTGGCTCGGTTGGATCTTTTTCATCCACCAAAATGAAATGGGAATGATGGTTGTCAAGAGAATAGGGAGGACCTTGAATATTATTGTCAGGTTTGTAGCTTATAAGGCTGCCATTCTACGAAAAACAATAAGAGGTTACTTCTCCAACGTACACACTTAGATGGGAATATATTCCATTAAGTGCAATGGGAATTTCCTCTGTGCATAGGATTATAATGTACACAGTATGTCTCTGACCTAGACAATTGTGTAATTTATTTTACGATAATCTAGCTAGTAGCTATGTTAGTCTGTTGTAGCACAAGAGAACCCTTAAGTCTTGTAGCACCTTCAAGACTAACTAGTTTTTATATTTTATAGCAGGATTCAGGGAACTTTTTTACCTTTTATCCCCTAAAAAATTTATATACGCCGACATTACCCCCTTGAATTGAAAGGAAGGATCTTGGTCACACATGGCCAGTTGAGCGCCGCCACCGAAGCCTCGCTGCCTGGGCTGCTGCCAACACCTTCTGTGCCGCCGCCTGGCAGGGCCACACTCAGTCCTTGGCCCCGCAGGGTGGTTCCCTTTCTCTGCTGGTGGGTGGCTCCTGGGTGGCCATCGAAGAGCAGCAGGTGGCTCCCCCCCCCGGGGGCATCCAATGCTGCCTCCTGCTCTGGCACCGGCTCCGGCGGCTGCTTGCTGGGGCGGCCGCGGGCCTTGCTGTTGAAGCGCCACGACAGCTGCCGTACGGAGGGCAAGAGGCTCCTCCAGACCTGGCTGGCCAGCGTGGAGGCGCCGCCAAAGGAAGCCAGTGGTTCGGTTGCCGCCGGGCCGGAGAAGGGGGTGGGAAGGGGGTGATCGGGCTACCGGGGATCCCCCTCTGGGCAGACGAGGAGGAGGGTTAGGGTCATGTCCTCATTACCCCCAGGATTTTAATTTTTATCCCATTTGGGGTAATTTACCCCTGTTTCCTAACCACTGTTTTATAGGCTTTATGAGTCCAGATACACCTCTTTAGATGAATAGTGTGGCTCTTCTTTGAGAGGATTTAAACCTGTTGGCAGGGAGGATGTGTCAGAGGAACACATGTCCTCCCTACTGAGGACACACTCTATTGTTGTCCTCCTCTGACATACCCTCCCTGTCAACAGTTTTGAACCCCTCCCAGAAAACAGCCACTCCATTCAATCGAAGAAATGTGGTTGGACATATGAAATCTTATGAAAAATGAAAACTAAATACTCTTAAAGAGGCTACAATATGGTATCCCATATTGTAAGATGTTCATGGTAGTTCATAACAAACAAACAGCTGAAAAAAATCTAGCTATAGATCAAATTTGAAAGTGTGAGGTATGCTGAAAAATCTAATTAACAAGGAATCAGGTTGAAAGAATAGCTGGATTAGAGCCACCCAGAAAAAAAAATGGAATAGAGAGATTCAGAACAGATTGTTTAAAAAGAAGACTGTGACATGCAACACAAATATAAAATGGCTTTGAAAATGCACATATGTATCCTCAGCGCTATTATAAGGCATGATGATGTTCAACCTCCAATACAGGTATGGGCCTTTCACATTTAAATAAAAGACATAAAATGTGAAAGAGTCTCTCTCTCTCTCTCTCTCTCTCTCTCTCTCTCTCTCTCTCTCTCTCTCTGAGATCTCCGTGAAAAAACTGCAAATTGGTGGGGTCCACAAAACCATAAGAATTGTTTCTAGGAAAACTATTTGTTATTTAGTTATTAAGTCGTGTCCGACTCTTGATGACCCCATGGCCCAGAGCAAACCAGGCCCTCCTGTCTTCCACTGCCTCCCGGAGTTGGATCAAATTCATGTTGGTAGCTTCGATGACACTGTCCAACCATCTCATCCTCTGTCATCCCCTTCTCCTCTTGCCTTCACACTTTCCCAACATCAGGGTCTTTTCCAGGGAGTCTTCTCTTCTCATGAGATGGCCAAAGTATTGGAACCTCAGCTTCAGGATCTGTCCTTCCAGTGAGCACTCAGGGTTGATTTCCTATAAAATGTATAGGTTTGTTCTCTTTGCAGTCCAGGGGACTCTGAAGAGTCCCCTCCAGCACCACAATTCAAAAGCATCAATTCTTTGGCGGTCAGCCTTCTTTATGGTCCAGCTCTCACTTCCATATGTCACTACAGGAAAAACCATAGCTTTGACTATGCGGACCTTTGTCGGCAAAGTGATGTCTCTGCTTTTTAAGATGCTATCAAGGTTTGTTATCGCTTTCCTCCCAAGAAGCAGGTGTCTTAATTTTGTGGCTGCTGTCTCCATCTGCAGTGATCATGGAGCCCAAGAAATTAAAATCTGTCACTTCCCCTGGACTGCAAAGAAAACAAACCTATACATTTTATAGGAAATCAACCCTGAGTGTTCAGTGGAAGGACAGATCCTGAAGCTAAGGTTCCAATACTTTGGCCATCTAATGAGAAGAGAAGACGCCCTGGAAAAGACCCTCCAACCAAGCAACACACATGGAGTGTCTCTATATTTATTTATTTATTTATTTATTTATTTATTTATTTATTTATTTATTTATTTATTTATTTATTTATTTATTTATTTATTTATTTATTTATTTATTTATTTATTTATTTATTTATTTATTGCATTTATATGCTGCCCATCTAGACATAGTCTACTCTGGGCGGCTCACAATTTAGAAGATAAAAACAATTTAAAATATACAGTTTTACATTAAAAACAAAATGATATAAAATGTAATATAAATTTACGATTTTAACAGTTAATTTAAAGCAAAGAGTCCCAAGATGGCAAGAATAAAAGAAGAAAAATAAGAATGACTTAATTGACTGAAGGGAAGGCCTGCTTGAATAGCCAAGTTTTCAGCTGGCTTTTGAAAATGCCCAGCGAGGGTACCAGCCGAATTTCAGTGGGGAGGGTGTTCCACAGCCGAGGGGCCACCGCCGAGAAGGCCCGATTTCTTGTTTTTTCCTTCCGGGCCTCCCTCGGCGTCAGACCCCTCAGCCGTCCCTGCTGGCTGTGTCGGGTGATTCGGGTAGTTCTGGGTGGGAGAAGACGATCTGCCAGGTACTGAGGTCCCAAACCGTTTAGGGCTTTATATGTAATCATTAACACTTTGAAGTCAACGCGGAAACGGACGGGCAACCAGTGCAAAGCAGCCAGAGTGGGGGAGATATGTTGGTGTTTTCTCACCCCACTAAGAAGCCTGGCTGCCGCATTCTGGACCATCTGAAGTTTCTGCGTCAGCCTCAAAGGTAGCCCCATGTAGAGTGCATTACAATGGTCTAATCTTGAGATTACGAGCGCGTGGACTAGAGTAGTGAGGCCCCCCCCCCATCAAGATAGGATAGCAGCTGGGCAATCCGCCATAGATGGAAATAGGCAGAGCGGGCCACGGACGCCATATGGGTTTCTATAGCCTGGAGATTCTATTTTCCTCTTTTTTTCCCTTGGACTGTAACTACAAAATGGTAACTGTAAGTAAATACACCCCTTTCTACCTTTAATGCTTCTAGAGTGATTTTATCATGCAAAGTGATAGTTTGTGTGCAAAGGAAACCAAAGAGAGGAGTCAGGATATTGAGACTGAGTCGATATCTCCACATTTCTGTAGAGAAATGTGGAGAACATTTCTGTTGCTGGTTCTTCTACTTCATACCCTGCAAGCTAAAAAGAATACTCAGAATCCCCCAATAGCAATAAGCCACATGATGCAAGTCTTTCACTTCATATTGCTATGTAGTAATAGTAGCAGCAGCAGCAGTAGTAGTAGTAGTAGTGGCTGCTCCAGACTGATGACATCACCTAGAAATTCTCCCCAGTGCTTCAGCAGTTGGAATATGCAAAATAAATCTTTATTGGGAGATGCAGCTATCAGTCTCCTTATCCTTTGATACTGGTTCAGAATCTTCTATATAAAATATCATTTTTTTTATTTCCTTTCCTCTGCTTTTAATCACAGTTTAGCTGAAATCCAATAGTAAGCTGCAACTAAAGTAGGTGCACTGAATCAAAACAATGTACACAGAACTCACCAAATCACTATTGATTCAACGAGCCTACTCTAGTTGTGACTTGTTACTGGATTTCAGACACTGTATTTTTTTAAAAAAAGAATTTTAACCCTTTGAGTGTTGGAAAGATTAGTAAAAAGTATTGCTCAAGACCATGAGAACCTCTGGGCATTTTGCTCTGCATTCTGGTCACCATGGAGACAACAAATAACACTGATGCAGTTAATGTTTTGGAATTCAACCAAAACAATGTACATGCCTACTTGTGGCACTTGTTGGGATAGTTATATAATTAAAGTCTCATAACATCCAAGAACTGATTTCAGCTTTAGGTAGCGTTCATGACAATTATCTCATCACCATCATGCAAATAGGACCCTACAACTCTAGTTATTTTCAGCAGCCTCTAAACATTCTTTTTCCATGCTTTGGTCAATGAGAAAAAAAAATTACAGACATACCTTAACATTATCCAGAAGTTCTCTATGCTGAATTTTTCCCAACGAAGTTATTCCTATTGCAACTACTTTTACTGTGGATGAAGTACTTGCTAACATATGGTCCCGGACTGCTTGCCCGATCTGTTTTGTTATCCCAACTCGCAAGGCACTGGTGAATATCCATGCACCTGAAATAATTTTTTTTCAGTCGTTACATAATGCTAAAGACCCATTCACCATTCTTAAGATATGTTTTGTTAGCTATAGCAATACAGCAAGCACCCTGTCCCCAGCATAAATGTAGGGTTCTGTTTTACTTTTTGCAAAGTTGAAATCTTGGCTGCATTTCCTGTGGAGCCAACACTTTCCTATATGTCTTTTAAATTGACCCTAATCAGCTGGAACCAGATTGAAAAAGGTTGGGTTAGATAGCACTAGGATGGCAAGTTCATGAATAAGGATATTGTAAGTCAGAAATCCAGATAGTGAACTTGGCCATACCAAAAATGTCAACAAACTCTCATGGTTTTCCTTGTTGTTCTCAACCTAAGTTTGAACTGTACACTTCTCACATTTTTTATGTCAGACAGAGTTGTGAGAAACATACTCTGCTCTAGTGGTTTCCAAGGGATGAGGAGGAAGACAGAATAAGTTTGAGATTGCAGACCTGTGCCTAGCTAGAAGTAAATCCCACTAAATTCACTAGGCATTTTTTCTATTCAAACATGAGTAGCATTGTATTGCCTATTTCTGCTATTCTATTCTGTACTCCAGCGATTTGGATTGTGTGACTCATAATTGGTCTATAAACACCATCAGCCTCTAATTGACATTGTCAAAATTGGGAAGAGGTGGGAGTTGCAGTCCGGCATCCCCTGGAGGGTTGTATCTTTCCCATCGTTGCTACAACAGACTTCATAGGTTATTTTTCTGCTAAGGTTGTCTCAAAAGTAAGGAGCTGAAAACATAATAAGATTGTTCTTATTCTTCTTTTGGGTTACAATACTATTGACAGAGAGATCATAGTTATTTATTTCTTTTGCCATGAGTCAGTACTGACTCAACATATTCTGACCAAATCTATGCACAGAGAATACTCTTCACAAATGAAACCAAATCACTAATTTGAGAACATTTATTGAGGCCACATCCTGTTTAATATTGGATCAAAGTTAAAACTAAGGTTATATTTAACCCAAATTCACTCATGCTAATTCAATTCCTAATAGGCTCCATGTCAGTCACATGACCTCATCTTCAGAAAGCTTAACATATTGAATCACCAATGTTCTAAACCTTCTAATTTTGAATTCTTTTCAAGAGTCACTTTTTTAGTATGTGGAATCTTCAAGGAATCTACTGTTTCACAACATGTAGGAAATGTACTGAACACAGACGTGAAAGAGATGCTATTGTTCTAAAAGTGGAACCAACCAGTGCTTTCAGCAGCTTTGACCAGTCCTTTCCTTAAAGTATCACGTAACCATGGTTTCATCAGGAAGTTTTCTTCTTCTCCGACCAAAGAGACAACCAGGTTGGGTGCTGGAAGATTCCATTTGTTGCTCATGACATCAAATATGACTCCAGGATGGATGGCACAAGGGACCTTAATAAACTGCAATCAAGAAAAGGTCCTTTAGATAAGATACATCAGAACTCTAGGACTATATAAAGAGAGAAGAAATTTCTTTTTTTTTAGACTAAAGTTTCCAAAATTTGTTGCTTCTCAAGGAATTCTAAGATATATAATCCAAAAAAAGGTAAACAATTCAGTGCTTGCGTCTATAGGATCTGGGGGCCATGTTGCTTCTCACATGCTATTTCAATCTTTTTTTTAATGGTTTAGATAATATGAAGAGACTGGGATACAACACACACACAAACAGTTTTGAAGAGGAGTAATAGGAAGTCCAGAGGCAAATGCACCTTCCTGCATTATCACCTCTTTTAAAAAATCTGTGTCTGGACTGTTGCTTCGGCACACTGCCTTGCTTTTGAGTAGTTGGGCTTCCATACCACATTATTTTGCCCCAGACTCCTTATAGGTCCCTGTCGTAAGGCAGGAACTGGAGAGCTTACATCAGGGACTTGTGGAGAGCCTGGGTTTGGGGGCTTCCTTTGCTGGTCACACAAATGTTTCAGTTATTTTTTAAAAATTACATTTTGGAAACATCATTATACATTATGCCTCTATTGCAGAGGATGCTTACGATACTATTCCTTTCTTATACATCCAATATCAGACACAAGCTAGATCAGTATTGTGTCCAGCTCTAGTAAAATGGGGAAACCAGTGTTCTGCCATAATTAGCCATCCAAATCCCAAAAAGTCTTATTGCCTATTCAAGTTATGGTCATTTTTCTGCCTCATTCCCAGGGCACTTTAGAATTTGTTTTGGTGACATTCTGAGTTTTCAACAACATTGCAAGCTGGCCATAAGTGCTGATTTTGTTTGGCTTTTTTGTGTTTCTCTTGCACATCACCTCATCAGTCTGCAGATCTTCTGGTTTCCCACCCCTCCAGACCTGAAAAAGCCCTGTTGGATTATTTATTTCATGTTGTCTTTCCTTGGCCTTTGATTGATGTGTTGGGAGGCTGGGGAGGCTGCCAACTGCTCCAAAGATGATGATACAATAAAAGCCAGTACATTGACATACATCTTCAGCCACCTCATAAGTAAAGCAAGCACAAGAATCGTAAGCCTCACCCAGCAGAATGTCTCAGTAATTTCTTCTCTGTTGAAATTCTTGACTTTTTTCCCAAAATGTGTTTTTTAATGAATTTGAAAGTGAATGGTTGAAAATATCACAGAAGAAATTTTCAGCACAGCATTGCTTTGTGGTTATACACATTTACTTGGACTAACTGTGAGCAATTGCAGCAGTGGAGCAGTAGAGGGAAATATTAAGGTAAATCTATAGATTTATGACAATGATTATGACAACACTTTTATTTTTCAGCTACTGGAAATGTGACTAGGTAGCTGTAGCTACATCTGTGAACAAGGCTACACTTGCGGTCTCTTGTGCTATTAGAGGATGTACAGTGGTGCCCTGCATGACGATGATAATGAGTGGTTGAAATGACCAGATAGGCGGGGTATAAATAGAATTAATTAATTAATTAATTAATTAATTAATTAATTAATTAATTAATTAATTAATTAATTAATTAATTAATTAATTAATCCATTCCGTTAAAATCGCTGTAAAGCGAAATTGTCGTCATGCAAAAGTAAAAAACCCATTGGAATGCATTGAACACCGGTTAATGTGTTCCAATGGGGGAAATACCTGCTCGTTTTGTGAAGATCCTCCATAGGGGAAGCCATTTTCGATTGCTGTCTTCCGGAAATCGGTCCAGAAAACAGCAGGGAGCCATTCTGAGAATCACCAACCAGCTGTTTCTAATTGTTGTTCAGCAAAAAAAAAAAAAAAAAAAAGGTTCCCAAAGCAGGGAACTATTCATTGTTAAGCGAAAAACCCCATAGGAATCATCATTTGCGATTGCTATAGCGATTGTAAAAAACTCATCGTTAGGCGATTTCGTCGTAACGCGGGGTCATCGTCAAGTGGGGCACCGCTGTACAACCAAAGAAGGTTACTGTTGAATTTATCTAGATGATAATGACTGCTGAAATAGCTCTTTAATGTCCAAAATAAATCAATGCCCACATACACATTTAGGATTGAAGATACAACTGTATGAAACACCAGCTTGACAATTAGAAGCTGACAGCACGTTAGCTGTATTATCTAGTTTTCAGTCCTTAGTATATAATAGCAGTTGTGTATAAACACAACAAATTTCAGTGAGACATACCTCTTCTATGTTTGAGCAAGCTGTGTTTATATTTGCTTGCTCAATGAAACCTACCTCTGAACAAACACACACAAAATCAATCTATAAGATACAAATATGTGAATGAAAGCATAATTGTATCTAGACTACTCATTTTCATTGTTACTCTTATGTCAAGTCACTTCCAAGTTGTGGCATCATAATAGGGCTTTTGAGGTATGTGAAATGTTCAAAGGGTGCATGCCTAGTGAGTTTCCATGGCTGAATGGAGATTTGAACACAGCTCTCCTGAATCCATTTACAATAATGTGACCCCTTACATCATAGTAGTTCTCTACTAATTTTTAGGTATATTCATTTCTGCAGATGTGTTTGCAAAATTCTTTCTCGGCGCTCAACCCAGACCTTGAGTGCAGATACTCACCAAAAATGAAGCAAAAATAAGATTCATTTCCATGTTTTGGAACAAAACATGGAAATAAAATGTCAGCAGAAGTTCTTATTGTCTTTGACATCGACATGGTGGGGTTACCTTTCCTTTTTTCTTTCGAGAAGTGAAGAAGTCAATTTCTCCTGTGCAATATGGAAATTCCCCTTGAAATGCTTCGTCAGTGTCATTACTGTGCAGATTCTCTTCCGGGATCTCCTTTGAGACTGATGCAGGTTCACTGGTGTTACTAGATCCTCTGAAACAATCATATTTTAAAAAGCAGGGGAAGAGAGAGATTTGAACTGCTGCATCCTACAACCAAACTACAATAGAATTTCATCAAAGCAATATTTACAAAATATGAATATAATGGTAAGAACCCAGTTTGTAACTCATTTAACTATTTAAAGAATTGTTTCCTGGATTTCCTATAATGCAGACAATTAATTGAATCTGTACACAATTATTATGCATATAAAGAATAGGTGTCTTCAATTCATAGCTTCCTCTCCTATTTTTACTGTATAATCCTAGATCATCACACACAAAAACTTACAGTTTTCTCCCTGTGTCCAGTTTATCATCCGAGATGCTTTCTGTTCTTCTAAAGGCTTGGAGAACAACATTCTGGACAGGGAGAGAGAAAAGTAAGGCTCTATTTAATTCACAGCTTTCTGACAATTAGTATTTCATAATAATATTGTAATAAAGAATTCAATTAGGAAGATGCAGTCCTATGCATATTTGTTCGGTAATAAAACCCATTATATTACTTCCAGCTAAGTGCATGGTAGTTCAAACATTGAGTCCTGAACACAGGAAATCAAATAATAAATAAATAAATAATAAATAATACATCTTCCTCATTCATATTTGTGAGAAAGGAGAAACATTAAGCACACTGAGAATGAAGAGTATAGGCTTTCCTCTCCCTGCACTTAAAGGTTTGTGACAGATTTACTGATCCAATTTGCTCACAATGGACAGTTGGGATTTACAAAAACCTAGCTCCATAAACTTCAGTCCTGAGACTGAAAGTAATAAGTTACAACCAAAGTGGTTATTTGGGAGCAGTTAGTTTCTTGGACTAATGGGTGTGTTTCAACGTTGCATTTCAAAGTGAAGTAACAAGTAGGATCAAATTCATTTTATTGATGCAAAAATTAACATTTTCTGATTACTTTGAAAAGTTACTTTTAAAGCCAATTTCAGAGGCATTTTAACAGAGCTTTTCAAATTTTCTACCTTTCTCTTAGCAATACTTTTTTTAAACTGAAGGAAAAATACAAGTTATCCAATATGCTACTTTTTAAACACTGCAATATGTAACAACTATTCAAACATTGTAACAATAACAATTTATTTTTAAAGTTAACATCCTAAACTCTGGCTTCAGTATTATTAGTTGGCTTATATGATGGTATTTGAGTTTCTGGACTTCCTTCTGCCCTCCTTGCCCTTTGGTCATTTCCTTTACAATATCAAGATAGCTTTGACTGGCTACAAAATGTTGGGAGACCTTGCTGTACACTGAAGTTTTTCTTAAGGAGATCCAACAGGTTTTATTTCACTTTCAGGAACTATGTTTTAAGCCAACACCAAATAGTATTTTCTTTATCTGGAGCTCTGCCATATGTAGCCCCACATTGGACTGGCAGGTGGGAAGAATGTCTCGTCATCTCCTGTGAGTTTGTGTAGTGTGGGATGATGTTGGGTGTAAAATAAAGTATGAAAATCCTGGTTTGGACAGGAGAGAATTAATGGAGCCAGCTGTACTGCTGGTGGCCCTTTTAAGAGACAAAAGCAAAGTCACCAGGGACATATTTTATTAGAGAACGTGTATGTAAGAAAGATAGGAGATGTTTGGAGAAGACATCCTTATTTTACCCTCTAGCCAGCCAGCCAGTTATGGAACAAGCTATCTGTGAGGACAAGCGGAAGCAAATCTGAGATGGAGTTGGAAAAACAAAAACAAACAAAACAAAAAACTCAGAGAAAGCTCTAGAAGCATTCTGAAGAGCTGGTTGCCTTTGTTTCAGTACCTGTCTGGAAACAGTGGCTTTGGCCATCTACTGAAGTGGTTTTTAAGCTGTGCCACCATCTTTGTCCAACTTTTATATTTGTAAATAAATTTAAAAAGGACAAAAGGCCAATAGGTCTCCAATGGCCTCCTCCTGAAGGAAATCAAACCCGTGTAAACATTACATCTCTAGAACTTTTCAAAAATCAAAGAGCTGGAAAGAATTTACCAATATTCTCTTTTAAGGCAAAAAAAAGAGGACTATATTATCTTTGTGTATATTCTAATTTAATCATGTGGGGTCATGGGGAAGGGATGAGATGGTAAGGATAATAAAACTGCAATGATTTGGCAGTGCAATGCAGATGACGTATGGCAGGAAACAAGGGTAAATTTCAGTTATGTGATTTTTTTTTTCAGACAGAAAGAAACATACAACATTATTTGTGGTAGAATATAATTGCACTCTCTACCTCTTTATCCAGGGTGAAAATAAATCTTCAGTGCTGTTAATACTTATGGTTGAAGACAATGCAATTAGGCGTGAAAACTGAACATTCAAGTTGAACATGTGTTAGCAGATATAATTAATGTGGCACCAACGTTTTTCTGGGTTGAATTTTCAGATCACAAACTGGCCTCTGAAGAAGCTGGTATGTATTATTATTATTAAAACAGTACTGTTATTTCCTCCTTGTGTGTTTAGTCGTTTAGTCGTGTCCGACTCTTCGTGACCCCATGGACCAGAGCACGCCAGGCCCTCCTGTCTTCTACTGCCTCCCAGAGTTGTGTCAGGTTCATGTTGGTTGCTTCGCAGACACTGTCCAGCCATCTCATCCTCGGTCGTCCCCTTCTCCTCTTGCCATCACACTTTCCCAACATCAGGGTCTTTTCCAGGGAGTCTTTTCTTCTCATTAGATGGCCAAAGTACTGGAGCCTCAGCTTCAGGATCTGTCCTTCCAGTGAGCACTCAGGGTTGATTTCCTTTACAACTGATAGGTTTGTTCTCCTTGCAGTCCAGGGGATTCTCAAGAGCCTCCTCCAGCACCACAATTCAAAGGCATCAATTCTTCGGCGGTCTGCTTTCTTTATGGTCCAGCTCTCACTTCCATACATCACGACAGGAAAAACCATAGCTTTGACTATTCGGACTTTTGTTGGCAAGGTGATGTCTCTGCTTTTCAAGATGCTGTCCAGATTTGTCATCGCTTTCCTCCCAAGAAGAAGGCGCCTTTTAATTTCAGGGCTGCTGTCTCCATCTGCAGTGATCATGGAGCCCAGGAAGATAAAATTTGACACTGCCTCCATATCTTCCCCTTCTATTGCCCAGGAGGTGATGGGACCAGTGGCCATGATCTTAGTTTTTTTGATGTTGAGTTTCAGACCGTTTTTTGCACTCTCCTCTTTCACTCTCATCACAAGGTTCTTTAATTCCTCCTCACTTTCTGCCATCAGAGTGGTATCATCTGCATATCGGAGGTTGTTGATATTTCTTCCGGCAATCTTAATTCCGGCTTGGGTTTCTTCCAGTCCAGCCTTCCGCATGATGTATTCTGCATATAAGTTAAATAAGCTGGGGGACAATATACAGCCTTGCCGTACTCCTTTCCCAATTTTGAACCACTCAGTTGTTCCATGACCAGTTCTAACTGTTGCTTCCTGTACCACATATAGGTTTCTCAGGAGACAGATAAAGTGGTCAGGCACTCCCATTTCTTTAAGAACTTGCCATAGTTTGCTGTGGTCCACACAGTCAAAGGCTTTCGCATAGTCAATGAAGCAGAAGTAGATATTTTTCTGGAACTCTCTGGCTTTCTCCATAATCCAGCGCAAGTTAGCAATTTGGTCTCGAGTTCCTCTGCCTCTTCGGAATCCAGCTTGTACTTCTGGGAGTTCTCGGTCCACATACTGCTGAAGCCTACCTTGTAGGATTTTGAGCATAACCTTGCTAGCGTGCGAAATGAGTGCAATTGTACGGTAGTTGGAGCATTCTTTGGCACTGCCTTTCTTTGGGATTGGGATGTAGACTGATCTTTTCCAGTCCTCTGGCCACTGTTGAGTTTTCCAAACTTGCTGGCATATTGAATGTAGCACCTTAACAGCATCATCTTTCAAGCTTTTAAATAGTTCAACTGGAATGCCATCACCTCCACTGGCCTTGTTGTTAGCCAGGCTTTCTAAGGCCCACTTGACTTCGCTCTCCAGGATGTCTGGCTCAAGGTCAGCAACTACATTGTCTGGGTTGTCCGGGATATCCACATCTTTCTGATATAATTCCTCTGTGTATTCTTGCCACCTCTTCTTGACGTCTTCTGCTTCTGTTAGGTCCCTCCCATTTTTGTCTTTTATCATGTTCATCTTTGCGCAAAATGTTCCTCTAATATGTCCAATTTTCCTGAACAGATCTCTGGTCTTTCCTTTTCTGTTATCTTCCTCTATTTCTTTGCATTGTTCATTTAAGAAGGCCCTCTTGTCTCTCCTTGCTATTCTTTGGAAGTCTGAATTCAAGTTTCTGTAACTTTCCCTATCTCCCTTGCATTTTGCTTCCCTTCTCCTCTCTGCTATTTCTAAGGCCTTGTTGGACAGCCACTTTGCTTTCTTGCATTTCCTTTTCTTTGGGATGGTTTTCGTTGCTGCCTCCTGGACAATGTTACGAGCCTCTATCCAAAGTTCTTCAGGCACTCTGTCCACCAAATCGAGTTCCTTAAATCTGTTCTTTACTTCCACTGTGTATTCATAAGGGATTTGGTTTAGATTATACCTGAGTGGCCCAGTGGTTTTTCCTAATCTCTTCAGTCTAAGCTTGAATTTTGCTATGAGAAGCTGATGATCAGAACCGCAGTCAGCTCCAGGTCTTGTTTTTGCTGACTGTATAGAGCTTCTCCATCTTTGGCTGCAGAGAATATAATCAATCTGATTTCGATATTGCCCATCTGGTGATTTCCATGTATAGAGTCGCCTCTTGTGTTGTTGGAAAAGAGTGTTTGTGATGACCAGCTTATTCTCTTGACAAAACTCTATTAGCCTTTGTCCTGCTTCGTTCTGAACTCCAAGGCCAAACTTCCCTGTTGTTCCTTTTATCTCTTGGCTCCCTACTTTAGCATTCCAGTCCCCTAGAATGAGAAGAACATCTTTCTTTGGTGTCAGTTCTAGAAGGTGTTGTAAATCTTCATAGAATTGTTCAATTTCAGTCTCCTCAGCAATGCTGGTTGGTGCATAAACTTGGATTATTGTGATGTTGAATGGTCTGCCTTGGATTCGTATTGACATCATTCTATCATTTTTGAGATTGTATCCCATTACAGCTCTTCCCACTCTTTTGTTGACTATGAGGGCTACTCCATTCCTTCTATGGGATTCTTGTCCACAATAGTAGATATGATAATCATCTGAGCTGAATTCGCCCATTCCTGTCCATTTTAGTTCACTGATGCCCAGGATGTCGATGTTTATTCTTGCCATCTCCTGTTTGACCACCTCCAGCTTCCCAGTGTTCATAGATCTTACATTCCAGGTTCCTATGCAGTATTTTTCTTTGCAGCATTGGATTTTCCTTTCACTTCCAGGCACGTCCACAGCTGAGCGTCCTTTCGGCTTTGGCCCAACCACTTCATTAGCTCTGGAGCTACTTGTACTTGTCCTCCGCTCTTCCTCAGTAGCATGTTGGACGCCTTCCGACCTGAGGGGCCCATCTTCCAGCGTCATATCTTTTAGCCTTTTGTTTCTGATCATGGGGCGTTCTTGGCAAAGATACTGGAGTGGCTTGCCATTTCCTACTCCAGGTGGATTGCGTTTAGTCGGAACTCTCCACTATGTCCTGTCCGTCTTGGGTGTCCCTGCACGGCATAGCCCATAGTTTCTCTGAGTTACTCAAGCCCCTTCGCCACGACAAGGCAGCAATCCATGAAGAAGGAGTATTTCCTCCTTAATTGATGTCTACTTGGGGACATGCCATTACATTAGCCTCTGTTTACATGATGATGTGACTGAGCTTCACTGAAAGCCATATGATTCAAATCAAAATGAACTCGCAGAGCACTGAGACGGAAGAACCGAAGACTAGGCTAAAAAGGAAGCAGATTTTTACAAAATACAAAAGCAAAAATGAACAACAGTCCCTAGTTCTAGCTTCAACTCTAGAAAGAAAATTCTCTGTTAAGCCAACACATTGAAACTGAGGAAACTTGCATATGGGATAATAGGCTGAGGATTGTGTCCATTAGCTCTATCCTCTGCTCATTCATAATTCTGCCTGAGGAAACTGTGTATGATATTTGTATGTACAATGGAGGCTCCATTATAAATTGTACACAGAACAGTATGACTTTCAGTCACAATCCTAATATCACCACCTCCCTCCAAGTCCATCAACCCAATACTCTGAATCAAGTGTCTCTTGTTCACGTACTTCTTCACAAATTACCTTAAATATAAGTGAATGTAGGAATGGCTAGAACAAAGTGTTGATCACACTTCTGTAGCAGTTTGTCTGGGAGAAAATTGCATGATATATCTGAGTTTTGCTTCTGGGTAGATATGTATAGGGTTGCCTGGTATCCTTCTCACTCATCCACCCTTAGCCATATTGAGAAATAGTTACATGTCACAATAAAGACCAATTTGCATCTCAGAAAAGTAAAAGACAATCAGGTGTATTTTCTGTTAAATAATCACTGCAACAGTTGGATTGTTGAAATCCCTCCCATGGGATGCCAGGCTGTGATTTTGAGCTGTGCCTACTGAGAAGAGCCAGCTTGTGTAGCCTGGGCAAGTTACTTAGTAGCACAGCACCCCATGAAGAAGGGAACGGCAAACTTTTTCTGAATAAACTTTACACCTAGAAAATTCTGAAAAGTGTCATTATAAATCAGAACTGAATAGACACCATATGGTTGTTGTGGGTTTTTCAGGCTCTTTGGCCGTGTTCTGAAGGTTGTTCTTCCTAACGTTTCGCCAGTCTCTGTGGCCGGCATCTTCAGAGGACAGCACTTCTTGAGCACAGAGTGCTGTCCTCTGAAGATGCCAGCCACAGAGACTAGCGAAACGTTAGGAAGAACAACCTTCAGAACACGGCCAAAGAGCCTGAAAAACCCACAACAACCATTAGATCCCGGCTGTGAAAGCCTTCGCGAATAGACACCATATGATCGTTTGTTGCATTGCCTAGTTTGATCATTTGCTTTGCTGCTCTGAGCCCCACGATGGCTCCCATCTTTCTCTCTTCCTTGATGTGTTTTCACAGCATCAGTTTCCCTTGCATTTTGATACACAAGTTCACGTATATCACCAGGTGCTCCATTCAGTAACTTCACTCATTCAGTAATACACTCTAGGGCAACATCTGCACATAACCTCTAGGTGGCTACATAGAACAACACTTGGGAATGGGCAGGCTGTTTGCTTCAAGAATGCACTTGAACATACTCCTTTCACAGTACTGCCCTGAAGCATAGGAATTAGTATGGCTACTGAAAGGGTTGATGAGCTCAAAAAGCAGAGGTGTGTTGGGGTTTCCAACAGGCTAGAGGTTTTTAACTGATTCAAAATCACCTGTTTTTCTTTTCCTGTTGACTGACAGAATTTGCATACGAGCAAAACCTTGATATATAGTGTGCCTTTTTGAGATGCTGAAGGAAGTGCTAGCTATATCAATTATTATTTGAATAAACAACAGCTGTCACTCATCAGAGCAGGCATGATCATGGTTGGGCCTCTAAATTCGTGATGCTTCACCACAGGCTATATTGATTTTGGTCAAATAGAGCTGCAATCCGGAAACATCTCGAAGACTACATTCCACATGAAAACAAGTGTGTCCTTCTTGTTAAGGGCTGGCACTATAAAAAATGTTCCACACCAGGTACTCACGTAAAGCTTTAATTGGTCAATTTGCTCATTAAAACAATTAAACCTCACCACCCCAAAGAGTTAAGTGTCTCCTCCTGCCATTTTCAAGCTGTGGCCTAGTTTTCTTGTCAGCACTGGAGGAGCTGGAGCCCATTCTTTGTGCTTTGGCTGTGTTGATCTGGGAAGGATGATGAGTGCTGGCAAGAGTTCTTGGGCAGCTTCCGGGCATTCAGAGGCAAGGAAAGAAGGACTGCATCCATTCCAGTTCCAGGGTTCCTGTGTCCAGGGGCAGAGGCTGAGGAAAAGGGATGGTGTCCACTTCAGCCCCCAGAATATACTCCTCTGTTTGCAGCTCTGTGACACCCAACATCTCTGACAGGTCCCAAATGAGTTGGTCCACTCTTGGAATGATGGATGGGTTAGCTTTCACCAATACTGCATTCCCCTGCAGTTTTGTAGCCTTCAAATACCTTTGACTGGGCAGGGGTCAGTGCTGGTGTTTGGCACCTTACAACACATTTTTATTGTTGCCATATGTTATCAACTTATGGTGACCCTATGAGTGACTGGCTGGCTGGCTGGCTGGATAGCTCAGTAGTTTCAGTCACTGCAGAGCCAGAGGTTGGGAGTTCAATTCCCCACTGCGTCCCCTGTGAGTAGAGCCAGCCTGTGTGGTCTCAAGATGCCCCCAGAAGAAGGGAATGGTAAGCCACTTGTGAGTATTCTCTACCTGAAAACCCTGAAAAAGGTAGCTATAAGTCAGAAATGACTTAACAGCACAGCATGATTATTAATGTGGACTCCAAAAGGTCGCATCACTAACAGCCCTGCTCAGCTCTTGCAAACTGAAGCTTATTGTTTCTTTATGAAGTCACTCCACTTCACATTTGGTCTTCTACTTTTCCTGCTGCCTTCAGTTTTTTCCTACCATTATTGTCTTTTCCAGAGAGTTTTGTCTTTACATGATGTGTCCAAAGTACAGTAGCACCAGTTTCATCAGTTTTATGTCTATGGAGAGTTCACAATCAATATGTTCTAGAATCCACTTGTTTCTTTCTGGTTGTCCAAGGTATTTACAAAGTTCTCCTCCCACACTGTATTTCAAATGAACTGATATTTTTCCTGTCAGCCTTCTTCACTGGCCAGCTATCACATCTGTACATAATAAATGAAAATACAATTATTCTGATGATCTTGCCCTTGATCTCCAACGACACATCTTTGCATTTGATGATCCTTTCATAGCTCTCCCAAAGTCTCAATTGTTCTTCTGGTTTCTTGGCTGCAGTCTGCATTTGATTTGATGACTGATCTGAGGTATACTAAATCTTTGAACATTTCAGTTTCTTTATTCTCCACATAAACATTATGTGGTGTTGTGTTTTTTTTTGTAGTCCTGATTTTTGTTTTCTTAATGTTAAAAGCAATCCTGGGTTTGCACTTTCTTTTTTCGCCTTCACCAGAATTTGTTTCACATCACTTCTGCTTTCTGTCAGTAATGCATTGTGGGCATTTCTTAAATTAGCAATATTTGTCCCACCAATGTTTATTCATCCTTCATCTGAATTTAGTCCAGCTTTCCATATGTTATGTTCTGCATTTTGTGAGATTACAACAGATTACCAAATCATAACTGTGGCTTGACAACCATGACTGGCTAAACCTCCACTGTTATTCTACCAGTTTGTTTCCTCTTTCAACATTCCTGTCAAAGAGAAACAAGACAGCACACACAGAAGCCCTGCTCTATGAGTTGCAGACTAGAAACACTGATGCTATAAGGAAACTGTGAAGAACCAGATACAAGACATGAATGCTCAACAGCAGCAGAAGGGTAGAACTTGAAAGTGTTACTTTTCAGTCTCCAGTTCCCAGAATTCTCAGGAATACTCACAGAACTGAAAAGAATAATATGACTTATGGATAGCTGTTTAGTAGTAAACTTTCATGTTTAAGCACTTATCACAATGCTCTCCATAGCCTTGAAGGACAGCCCAGAAATCCAGACAGCGTTGTTGATCCTTATCAATAATCCAGCTCTGATAGTTTATACCTCTAGCTGGAACAGGACTTCTCTAAAACTAATGGGTCTCAGCTGTCCATGTAAAATCAAGCCTGGACTCAAATGCAAGACAAATAGCTCATGAAAAATATACTATTGCTAGAAAAAAGTCACACACACCCTTGCCTGCAGCAACTTTGAATACTGCAGCTAGGCTCAGAAAGAACAAGGGGAACCTTTGTGTGTGTGTGTGTGTGTGTGTGTGTGTGTGTGTGTGTGTGTGTGTGTGTGTGTGTGTGTGTGTGTTCGAATGACTGCATGATGATTGATGACACTGTGAAAATGCATTTTAGGAAGTTCAGCTGGAAGCACAACAAATTTCATTGATAGAAGCAAAAACAAGCATATGCTCAAGCTATTCCATATTTACCAGAATAGCTCCTATGGCTATGTTCAGGTATGTATTCCCATTTTGTCTGATATTGCTAAAGACTGATTTTGTAAATGTTTGAAAATGTTCATGTTAAAAAATTATGCTGGCTAACCTTCCTCTCCAGCTCACACAAAAAATTGCCTGTCTAAAAGCAAAGCAAAGTGTGCTGCTTATATACTGCCCCTCAGCACTTCAAGCACTCTCTGGGCAGTTTACAAGTTAATTATGCAGGCTACACATTGCGCCCCCCCAGCGAGCTGGGTACTCATTTTACCAATCTGGGAAGAGTAGAAGGCTGAGTCAATCTTGAGCCAGCTACCTGGGATTGAACCCTAGGACTCACGAGTACAGTTTTGGTTGCAGTACAGCAGTTTAACCGCTGTGCCACAAGGCTCTAGAGCAGGGGTGGGCAATTAATTTCCATAGGGAGGGCACATGAAAAATCTGGACAGTGTTCGGGGGCCAAACCAACGTTATTTAAAAATAAAATGAAACAGTGATGTTATGATTGTTTTTATTTTAAACTTGCTAATCTTCACAAATACTAAAGAGGTTTTTTTGCAGTATGTTAAAGATAAGCAACTGATCAACTTTAGACAAAAAGCTATAAATGGTTTTGATGTTCAAAACTGTTCGCGGGCCGGACAGGAGTAGCTCGTGGGCCATATGTGGCCCTCGGGCCGCACTTTGCCCAGGTCTGCTCTAGAGAGCAAGATGTTCTACATATGTATCTGAGTTGCTGTTATTTTCAGTGGCTTGCTTGTATCACCACCACTGCATGTGTTAGAATTTCAAACAGCAGAACATTGCTTCTCCCAGCTTTTTATGTGTTTTATTTTCATTGTATTTTATGCTGAAATACAAGTGCAATGGTTAAAAAAAGATAGAACATAAATGTCCACTCTCCTCTTATGAGGGGGTGCTGATAGGTATTGAGCCTTTCCCAGAAAAAAAAATTGAGCTAGGAAGCTGCAACCGCTACACTATTCTACATATTCCTCCAGGAAGTCAATGCACTTGTGATATCTGTCCTCCAGTTTCTTAAGTCCCTGCAAATAAAATTCTTCTGACTGCTGGTGTAACCACTCATCTGCAGCATTAGTTGCCTCCAGAACACTCCCAAATCATTGTCTCTTTAGGTGTTTTTGGAGTTTGGGAAACAGATGATAGTCACAAGGAGCCAGGTCAGGAGAATAGGGTGGATGGGGCATCACTTGAAAGCCTAAGGAGATCAGTTTTGTCATTGTTTCACTTGCAGTGTGTGACAAGGTGTTGTCGTGCAACAGGATGACACCTTTGGAGAGCTTTCCTCAATGTCTTTCCTTGATGTTTTGCTTTGGCTTCATCAATAAAGCACAGTAATATTTTGCATTGATGCTTGAACCCTGTTGGAGGTAGTCCATCAGCACAACTCCCTTCTTATCCCAAAAAAACTGTTGCCATTTGCTTCTGCACTGACCTTTGCACTTCTTTGGCCTGGGGGAACCACAGTGCCTCCATTCCTTAGACTGTTCCTTTGTCTCAGGATCATAACAGTAGATCCGTGTTTCATCACCAGGTGCCAGTTTGCCCAGGAAATCTGACTCATTTCTTGCACAATGTTCCAAAACAGCCACAGATGACTCCACACGTTTCCTCTTTTGTTCGGTTGTCAAAAGTTTGGGGATCCACTTTGCTGCCAGCTTTCTCATTTCCAAGTTGTTGTGGATAATGGCACCAACTCTCTCACAAGATATTCTCAGATATACTGTATAGTAATCGTTTTGGCTGATATTCGGCCATCCTCCACGATCATGTTATGGATGGCTTTCACATTTGCAGGCACAGAGATAGAAACAGGCCTTCCATTGGGTTTCTCACTTTCAACACCGAAATGGCCAGTTTTAAAATTGACAACCCGACGTTTAACTGTTGCATATGAAGGTCCACTGTCACCCATAATTTGTGACATTTCATCATGGATCTGCTTTGCACCTTTCCCTTGGAAAAACAGGAACTTGATTATGGTCCTATGCTCACTGAACTTTTCTGGAGGTGCTGCCATGTTCACTTTGGACCTGAACATGAAAGATAAGTTAAAATCATAGGTAGTTGATTTTTGCACCATTGAATACAGACAAATTGGCCAATACACACTGCAATTTATAGTTTCCTAGCTCATTTTTTTCTGGGAAAGGCTCAGTACTTATCAGCACCCCCTCATATTCAGAGGACTGCTACAATTTCATTGCTAACACTGGACTTTGCTATGGGAAGGAGCAATGGGAGATTGTGCTGGGGATAGAGAGAGCAGCTTGAAGGAACCTTTGTGACAGCTCTGTGAAAGAGGAATGCTTCAGTCATGCAACACTCACTGCCTGTAGAGATGGCATCTGCATCAGAATCCAGCACAGGGCAGGTGTATTTCAGAACAAACTGAACAGAATATACAGAAGGGAGTGAAGACTATTCTGATTACACAGTTGGGAGTTGGGCTGTGTCATTTTAGTACTTTGTACAATGTTGTATAGGTGTATAAGGAACAAACAGTATTTTTATTATTGTTGCCTAAGAGGGCACCAATATATTGTGCTCACAGCAGTCAAGACAAGCCTACAGCAGTAGTTTTCAAACCTTGGTCCCCAGATGTACTTGGACTACAACTCAAAGAAATCCTGGCCAGAACAGCAAGTGTTGAAGGCTTCTGGGAAGTTTGAAAACCACTCATCTACTGCTTGCTACCATGCATACTTTTGAAAAACAGCCCTAGGAGTTGCTTGTATTTGGGTGAGAAATGGTTAACTGATGAAAAAAGAAGTCAGCCTCAATGATTTTTGCTTGTGTGGTGTCACGTTGGGAATGGTAGTCAGCACAAAGGGGTATCTTGTAGACCATCTTAATTGCTGCCATTGGTGTTGTCAGCAATCAGGCTGCTCTTAGCTATGGAAAGCTTGGCATATTTTTTCCCACTGGTAATGCAGACATGATATTGGGTACAGAAGCACAATATCCCAAAATCATAAACCACAGGGGTTTTTTTTGAAGAATTGAATTGTATTATAAGTTGCTTCAGCAATGTATGTTTCAGACCCAGCACTGCACCTGGGTATGAAAATATGACTGATTACTAGGGATGGGCCTTTTGTGTTTACATGAAAGGAAAAAAACACATGAAAGAGGCTCTTATTCATATTCATTCATTGATTACTAAATGAGTGTCTCTTTAAAAAGAGTGGTTTGTATTAATGAAAGAAGGGTACACAATATTTTCACTTTTTTTCATGTTTCTCGTTTTTGTTTAACCTTTCTTTCATGCTTTGATTCTCAAATAGACTGGGAATTTTTTTTCATTGAATAGCATCATGGTGGCTGCTATCAGTTGTCAATCAAAATATCTTGTGGGGGTCAGGAATTTTTAGCCTATAAAAGGGCCTGGATTGGTTGGTGAGGAGTGTTGCTTCTTTGCTTTAGACATTCCTTATCAGAATTAAAGCTTCTGGGGCCCTCCATCTTGGATTGTTTTTCATTCCTTTGTTTTATTTTTGCTGCATCTGCCAATGCCAATGTGTTTCCTTGGCAATTTTGGTTTTGTTTTAACTTATCCCCATTTCTATTTAGTGTATTTTTGATTCCTGCCCATCACTGTTTGACTATCTAGGAAACAAGAGCATTCTCAAGCTGTGTACCTAATCCTTCTGAGGGAGTCAAAGCCAGCAGAACCTCTATTTTGCTTACCGAGGCTCTGGATAAATCTACAGCTCTAGGAGTTTGATTCCAACTTAACTGGCATGGCTCCATCTTAAAGAATCCTGGAATTTGTAGTTCTGTAAGGGATTTAGACTGAGAACTCCCAGAAGTACAAGCTGGATTCCGAAGAGGCAGAGGAACTAGAGACCAAATTGCTAACATATGCTGGATTATGGAGAAAGCCAGAGAGTTCCAGAAAAATATCTACTTCTGCTTCATTGACTATGCAAAAGCCTTTGACTGTGTGGACCACAGCAAACTATGTCAAGTTCTTAAAGAAATGGGAGTGCCTCATCACCTTATTTATATCCTGAGAAACCTATATGTGGGACAGGAAGCAACAGTTAGCACTGGATATATAATAACTGATTGGTTCAAAATTGGGAAAGGAGTACGACAAGGCTGTATATTGTCCCCCAGCTTATTTAACTTATATGCAGAATACATCATGCAGAAGGCTGGACTGGAGGAATCCCAAGCCAGAATTAAGATTGCCGGAAGATGTATCAACAACCTCCGATATGCAGATGATACCACTCTGATGGCAGAAAGTGAGGAGGAATTAAAGAACCTCGTAATGAGGGTGAAAGAGGAGAGTGCAAAAAATGGTCTGAAACTCAACATAAAAAACCCTAAGATCATAGCCACTGGTCCCATCACCTCCTGGGAAATAGAAGAGGGAGATATGGAGGCAGTGACGGATTTTATTTTCTTGGGCTCCATGATCACTGCAGATGGAGACAGCAGCCACGAAATTAAGAGACGCCTGCTTCTTGGGAGGAAAGCAATGACAAACCTTGACAGCATCTTAAAAAGCAGAGACATCACCTTGCTGAATAATCAAAGCTATGGTTTTTCCTGTCGTGATGTATGGAAGTGAGAGCTGGACCATAAAGAAAGCAGACCACTGAAGAATTGATGCTTTTGAATTGGGGTGCTGGAGGAGGCTCTTGAGAGTCCCCTGGACTGCAAGGAGAACAAACCTATCAATTCTAAAGGAGATCAACCCTGAGTGTTCACTGGAAGGACAGATCCTGAAGCTGAGGCTCCAGTACTTTGGCCATCTCATGAGAAGAGAAGACTCCCTGGAAAAGACCCTGATGTTAGGAAAGTGTGGGGGCAAGAGGAGAAGGGGATGACAGAGGATGAGATGGCTGGACAGTGTCTGCAAAGCAACCAACATGAATTTGACCCAACTCTGGGAGGCAGTGGAAGACAGGAGGGCCTGGTTTGCTTTGGTCCATGGGGTCAAGAAGAGTCGGACACGACTAAATAACTAAACGACAACAACGAAGGGATTTAAAAATCTCTGCCAGAGGAATTCAGTGCACTCCTCTGAACCACAGCAGAAAATTGTCTATGGTACATCAGCTGTGTAGTGGAAAACACACTATCCGGTTATTTAACCAGAACTACATTTTACAGTGCCACGCAGTATCACCTGCAGAGGGAGGGAGAGAGATGACTATTAGTGGTATATTGCATTATATCCTCTTGCATGCAAGCCAAGTGATTTCCTGAATTAAGGAGTAGTTCCAGTTAGGTTACTTTAAAGAAGCGGGAGTACAATAATAGTGGTCACAGTGCCCTAGATACCATTGATGTATTGATTTTGTTCAATCAGAAGTGAATGTAAATTAATAGGAAGTGAACACAAATATCCTAGTAAGAATGCACCCACACAGTCATGCCATGTGAATAAAATAGAACAACCTGCTACTAGCTCTTGCAAACTAGTCTGGTAAGTTAATTTCAATCAGAAAAACAGCAGCCAAGTGCCACCTACACAGAGAGACATGACTCAACACAACCTAGACCAAATAATAACCTCAATATGTACATCTCCCTGTATTTCACTCATTATCATCTTAAAAGCGGTGTTCAGCAGCTGCTACCTTCACAGACTTGACTTGCTCTGTGTAAATGTATCTTAGCCCCGTCACACCTCAGCAGCAACTGTATTGCTATTTCTAAGAAAGAATAGGCCAGCATGTAAGACTTTTGAATCTCAATTGCTGCTTTAGTAGGTTCAAAGTCCCCAAGCAGGTTGTTTTCTTCCGTGTGTGTGTGTGTGTGTGTGTGTGTGTGTGTGTGTGTGTGTGAGTGAGTGAGAGAGAGAGAGAGAGAGAGAGAGAGAGAGAGAGAGAGAGAGAGAGAGAGATTCACTATTTTTTTAAATGTAAGTTGTATCTTTTAAAGACTGCCTTTTTCCCAGCAAAGGAACCCAAGGTGACTCACAATGTGAAAACAAGTAGTACAAAAGGCACAATAAATAAATAAAAGCAATTAATTGTGCAATAATAATTGAAAATCCACTAATTAATTAAAATCATTTAAAACTTTAAAAACAGACATAGAAAACCAACAAACACTACAGTATATGGAAAAATTTTGTGTGCATAATTGTAAGCTAAGGGGTATATTTAAAAGATGTTTGTTTTGAATGTATTCCTCATCTAAATTTGTGTTTCACGGTTCAAGGCGCTGTGGGTAAGATGACCTTGCATGGTAAGGCATAGGAGATTTACCATGTGGCAGTGACAGGCAACAGTAGGATAGCAGCATTTTGAGTAATGCCAGATGAGGAAGCTGGGTTACCATTTAAATTTTCCACAATTAGACATGGGTTATTTGTATTTTTATCCCCGGGGACACAAATACAAATATCAGCACCACAGGTGCCTGGGACAGCCAGACTCTCCCCCTGAACCAGCAGGTCCACATACTGCTTGCAACACGGTGCACATAGCTGGTATCATTCTCATTGCTCCAATCCAAGAAACAGCCCAGTCGGTGCTTCCCCACCTCCCCACACATCCAACCCCTCTGGTGAGGAAGCAGGATGAAGAGTCTCCCCGCTTAGCTGTTGAGCGGATGGTTTGAAGAATTACACTGGCAGTGTGTGCCACGTGGCAAGCAGTAAGTGGACCTGACGGTTTGGGGGAGGATCTGGTTTTTTCTATCCCAAGGGATATAAATACAAATATCCCATGTCTACCCACAATGCTCTGGCAGCATCACTTCAGGGTACTGTGAAAAATGAAGGTGGCAGTTACTCAGTTACCTGGTGCTGCATAGAGCACTAAGCGTCAGTGGTGGGCCCTGCCAGATTGCTAGAGTTCAGGCAGCTTCCCAAGTATGCCAGATTCTAATGCCACTCCTGCCCCTTCTGGTAAATATGGCAATTCGATGTCTTGTCCTGAGATGCAGCCCAACTGGGCTACGACTGAAAGCAAAAATGCATAGTAACTTCTTCCTTGTGTGGTCATTTGTTTTCCCCTGAAGTAAATGAAATATTCATGATAATGTTTCTAATTATACAAATCTACAGTAGGTTGAATGGACATTGTATTTGGAAAAATACAACACAATATCCTTCATCCTGACCAATGGCCATCTTCTTGCCTCTCACTCATTCTAATCTACTCAGCTGACTTTTGAATGCATCTACCTCCTCCCCACAGAAAGCTATCTTGTTAATGTCTGCTCATTTCCAGGATACAGTGGGGTGAGGACCTGACCTTCATGACCTTGTTTACACTCCCAGACAGAACTCTCCTAAAAAAAAAAAGTCCCCATGAGCACTATAAATGTTGGGCAACCTATGTTGCTTTATTTTATGTACACATTTACCTTTTTTAAAAAAATAAGAACCCAAATAATCATGTGAGGGGCAACACATTTGTAACTGGCTCTAAGACTATCTCAGAAATCTAAGACCTTCGTTTTGATTGGTCTGGCCTGCCACAGATTAAGATTGTGAGTTAGAACCAGGCGTGGGTTGTGTTCACACACCCCACCCAATTTATAACATTGATATGGTGAAAATATTATCACTAGACTACCATTCGTACTGCCACTCGCAGTGATTTAATTGTGGGGTGGCAGTCCAAAATTCTCCCTGTAGCAAATATGTGTGAGAGTCTCTCTCCCGAGTCCCACCCCAATGATATGTACAGAAACAGACTTGTCATAAGGCTTTCCCAGGCCAGTTTTTTAGACTCGTAAACTCCTTCATATGAATACTTAAAATTAGCTGAATTATGGGTTAGTTGAGCCACACACTCGGATGTAGTCCGGTACTTTGCTACCTACCTCATGGAGAATTTTTTTTGGGGGGGGGGGCGTTGCTTTTGTTTACCACCGTTTAGTGTGGTATATATTTGATCATTTAAAAATCTTTTTATACTTACTGTTTTTAGCTTTAAGTATTGCCTTTTAATGATGTAAGCTGTCCTTTATAAGAAGAGAGGCAGGGTAAAAAAATATTTTAAATAAATAAATAAATAATTGATTTAGTTAAATTGTCTGCAGCTGTTTGGTTTTGGTTGGTTGCATGGAAATACAACAGCAATTAGATTATGAGCCCTAACTGGGGTAAGAATGCCTCTTACATACCAATGCAGGTATGAAGCCTCTTCTCACCTCTGGAGCCTCTCCCTGCCCTCTCTCACAGGACACTAGGAAAGAGAAGAGGCGGCATTTTCCAAACTAGTTTTCATGGCCTCACTAGCCATTCTGCCATTTCCTCTGAGGCATGTTCTTCCATCCCAAGCACATTCTCACTCATCCTTGCTGCCTCAAGCACAGTTCCTGGCCCACCTTGACAGCATGGCTGAACCCTCTCATTGTCCCTTGACCTATTTCTCCTACAAGGTCACCTTCTAAATTCCTGAATGACATGGGGCAGAGATATGTAGCCTTCCACTGACATACCTTCCCTGTTAATTCCACGGGGTGTTGGGCAAATGTCCTCACATTACTGCTCTGAGTGTGTTTGCTTTTTTCATTTAACACACACAGGCATAGAGAATTTCAATGCAAATAAGCTTACTTTGACTCTTCATTTCTCAAAGCATCACCTGGACACTAATCCAACAGTTTGGACATTTGACTATCGTCGCTTTTTTAGCAAATTGGGAAGATATTTGCTTATGTGCTCTGCAGAGAAGAAACAGAAGTATGGAAATAGGAAGGGCCATCCCAAGACATTTCACTGCCTGGGCAAAGTGCAAGCGTCCCTGCATGCATAGAAACCAGATGCTTTGCAAACCTGACACTTCAATTCTGGAACTGGGACAGAGTCCTCTAACACACCTGAGAGCAGCAAATGACATTAAGAGGCACAAGACAGGCTTGACAGGTCTCAGGAGACATAGATGAGGGGATGCTACTGCTCGTTCCAGATTGCTCTATTCTGCCTAATGGTAGAGCTGTCTCTGGAAATGGGAGTAGCTGGAGTAAATTGGCTCAAGAATTCAAACAAATGAAAATGAACGGGGGAAGGCACCATGATTTGAAGAAGTCTAGCAACCTGAAGCTGGAAAATAGTCAAATATAAAACTAGATATGGGGCCTACAGCCAAGCTTTGAATAGTTATGTCAAATAAACATTGAAGCCCATGCCCTCCAACACGTACATTGAGTTTGGGGGGGGGCAACTTCTTTCCTTCCTTTCCTTCCTCCTTCATAGCATTCATCCCCCTTAGTCACCTCACATTCCTACACTGTTCTTCTTTTCAGAGTTCCACCACCTCCAAAGGGCTTTCTCCTGGGCTGTGCTTCAGAGCAAGAGAGATAACATACAGCTAGCAGAGAGACAGAGATATGAGAAACTAGAGTTGCCTGCTTGTGACTGATGAGTCCCTCAGCCAGCAAATAAGTATATAAAAAAAGAAATAAATATGTATGTATAGGCATTTATAACATAAAATTATGATAATTATGATAAAAATTATGAAATTATTATGTATATGTGTGTTGTGTGAATATGTATATATGTACCTGTACATATGTGTATATCACACACACACACACACACACACACACACAAATACATATATGTACATTTGGAGATACTGTACAGTATATCTAAATCTGTATTCATATTCCTTCAGTGAAGGTTATTGCAGTTCACTGGCACAATGAGTCACTTCATCCGATTTCAGATGTGGATAAAATCTTTTAAACAAATTTGACAGCATGTGTGGAGAACAGATTCAGAACGAGACCGTTGCAGAGCATAGGAAAGGCTAATTTTTTGTTGGTGTTCATTTTTATAAGGAAAATTTCCCTCTCTAGCCCACCCTCAGTTGGCACTCCGGGGAAACTCAGACCCTGTTGAGGAGTTTCTCCAAAACATGCCTGTTAGTTTAGTATTATCCCCTTATTATTTATGAAATAGCTCAGGAGTGGCCCAAGCATCCCCACTTTCTGTGGCAACTTTATACCTTCTCTGTGTGCATTTTACACACATGGCAATACACACACACACACACCCATGCTCCATCACTACAGTCACTAAAGGGGAAGGCTTTAAGGAAGATGATCCCCCAGAACCCTGCATTCTGGCTAGTCTTCCCACAGAGTCTTTGCTTTGAGATCCCATCTAAAGGCCAGCAATGCTTGAAGAAAGACTGTGCTGAGCTGGCTTATGGCAGGCAGCCTGCAGTATGCAGCTGATACCACCATCTCTTACTTCTTCTGGAGGTGTACACCTCCCTGCCTCACTGTAGCCATAGTGCATGCCTTCGGTTCCTCCTCTCTTTCACCTTCATTTAAGTGGAGTGCCTTCTCTCCTGGGCTCTGCTTCCATCATCTCTTGCCGCTGTGTGCCTTTTCTCCCCTCCCTTCTTTCTTGCAGATGGAAGGAGGTGGCCTTTTGCTTCTGCACAAGGGGGCTGCTACCCCTCCCTGTGCAATGTGGGAGGAGTCCTACAGGACCTCTGAAGCACTAAAGCAGCTGTGTAATTGTGCACGCAAGACACTTCCCTCAAGCATGAACTCCCCCACACTGGAACAGCCTCTGCTAGCAGCCAGCCTGCTGTCCCAGCAACTCTCTCCCAGCCTTATGCTAGATGTTAGCCTTGAAATAGTGGCTGGATATCAGCAAATATAGATTTTTTTAAAATTTTATTTAAATCCCGCCTATCTGGTCCTGCGACCACTCTAGGCGGCTTCCAATACAACATAAAACAGCAAATAAAAATAACACAAGAATTATTACATAAATAACTTCCATAACAATTTACGAGATGGGAAAAATAAAGTAAAAAATAAATAAATAAAAATAAAGAAAGAAAGAAGAAAGATCAAGTATTGACTTAAAAGTGAACTATGAGTGAATTAGAGATCTGTAAGAATGCTGAATGGAACAGAGAGTTAAAAGAGGTTTAAAGTTAAAGTAGAACTGATTCAAATAAAATGATTAGCAACCTGTGATTTACCTATTGAATATTAATCAGATGTTAACTTCCCTGATCTAATAAATGACTTAAGTTTTAAAAGCACGTATGCCTCCATGATTAAATGTTATTAAGGCAGTAATACCTGGTGGCAGCAAAGAAAGAAGGGTGAGAACCTCGTGAAATAGGGGAATAGGGGCTTCAGAGGAAATTGCCACAAAAGTAGATGAGAAAGTAGCACACGCTGGCATTTGCTGTCACACTGGTATCTCATAATTTCTGCTCCAATAGGATGGGGATACCTCACAGTATCCTCCCAACTTAGGAGAGATCATGGCACCCAGTTTGTTTTAAGTATACGCAGAGCCCAAAGCCACCTTATTCCATATTTATAGTCTATAAATTCATTTTCCTTACTTTCATGACTTTCCTTACTTCCTTTCCTTACTTTTTTCCTAACCCATTAAGAGTCTATATTTGAAAAGATGAGGGAAAGGGCTATGTTGTCTGGGGACAGGAATCTGGTACGCATTATAATATATGATTGCATATTAAGTTACACATGTAGGTATG
Source organism: Pogona vitticeps (assembly GCF_051106095.1). Lineage (NCBI taxonomy): Eukaryota > Metazoa > Chordata > Lepidosauria > Squamata > Agamidae > Pogona > Pogona vitticeps. The sequence continues at coordinate 257,670,883 of NC_135783.1, forward strand.
AAAAGGAAGTATATACAAATGCAGAGAAATCTCCTTTGCATGAAATTGAAAAGGTTGAGCTTTAAGATGACAATGCTTGCTAAGCTACCTCCATCTGTTTTGTTTTTAAAATACAGCCAAACCACTGAAATCTGAGTCCTTTTGCACACCACCTCTTCTTGAACTGAACTGGGCTTCTATTTTATTCAACTCACATATGAATATAGTATTCATATATCTCAAGCTTCCTGAATCTGACTCCCTCTAAATACGTTGGACCAAAAGTCCCACTAACCCCAGCCAAAAACATTCAACAGAAGTGAATATGTTTAGTTTGAAGGAGAGAACATTAAAGAGAGACATGATAATACTCTTCAGATAATTTAAGGGGCCAATACATCGATACATACATAGATGTTGTCATTAGAATGTGAAATCCACCAACGTTCCAGAAATGTGATTCTGGCAGCGTTTGAGCAGTTTTGTTTCCAGCCAGCATGTCTGTATCTCCTGATGACCAATCATAAAACGAAACAATATAATTTGCAAACTACAGGAGGTGTAAAAGGTTCTTGCTGTAGCAGTCACATGCTTTTAGTGCTGAAGAAATTCCCTCTACTAATATCCCCATCATCTTTACCGTATATTGTGGCTCTTAAGAGTAAGGGCTGGGGAAGATAAAGTAATGAACCAAAACCTTGTTGCTAAAGTAAATCAATAGAATTTATGGAAAAGTCGGCTCACCAAATCCCCGTTTATTCAATGGGCCTACTCTAGTGTAATTCACTACACCAAGCAACAGGATTTTGGCCATTATTGTTATCGCTAATAGTTTGGCATTGCTGTTACCTATGAAGTAACATATTCTAGATAGTGTTATTACTAGAGATGGGCACGAAGTTAACAGCAAACCTGGAAATTTGTCAAAAATCACGAATTCATTGATTTGGATCAGCTCAGGTTCATCCAAATGGGACAGTCTGAATTTTTACTGGACCTGCCATAACCTGCCCCTTTCCACTTGCCTCCATCACCTCCCTACCTTTTCCTGCAGCTGCTTCCTCTTCCACCACTGTTGCTGCCATCTTGAGAGCCCCCCTCAGGCTGGTGGCCTTTGTGCATGTCCCCCCTCAGCTGGGAGGCGGGACATGCACAAATGGCCCTCAGCTGCCTGACAGGCTGGCTAACTAACTAAAAAAAGAGTAAAGAATAAAATACAATATATCATTGCTGTTGTTAGCTGGTCTGTTAGCCAGCAAAGAGGGCTTTGCTCATGCCCCCACCCATTCAGCACAAAGACTACCCAGCCTGAGGGAGTGACAGCCTCTCAAGAGGGCAGTGGTGATGGAGGAGTAGACAGTGGTAGGAAAAGACAGGGAAGCAACAGGGCAGTGGGAAGGGGGTAGGAGGCAGGCTGTGTTGGTGGAGAGGCAACCAGTTTTTTGGGGGTGGGTTAGACAGCCACCGGCTGTCTTAAAAAAATCCTGAACTAACCAACATCCCAATTTCTGGTTTGCTTTGAAAAAAATCATAAATTTGTGGTTTGCTGTTCGTGTACTTCCATGAACCAAGAAGAGAGACAAACTGCCATTTTGGATCCATTTTAGGTCCTAGCAAAGTGGGTGGAAATCTTGTTCAGTGGAAGTCTTATGAAGAGATTGGAGAGCCATCTGTTGGGGGGTGCTCTAGTGCTTGATATACTACATTGAGTAGCATGTTGGTTTCTTTCCTGTGATTCTTACTATCTTTAAAGCAAATTTCTTTGTTAAATACACCTTCTCTCTGTTTATACAAGAATAACACCCTTAAGTGACAAATGTCCTATTATTTCAAATGGAGGAAGTAACTGAACTTTGATATCACAAATCCTTGATAGTATGTATTACAAAAGAACATAAAGTAAAAGGGAACTTATTGAAGTCATTAGAGAACACAAAAATATCATAAAGTGCTTAATCTTGATATTGGAAAGAAAGTGAGGAATAGTTGTACCAGCTTTCTTGGCCTTCTGTCCTTAGATCAGAAGAAGAAAATTATCAGTATGTGTGACCTTAGTTTCCCTCTAGTCCATGATGATAGTTTAATGTTTCATCTAGAGTTTTTCTTAGTGGAAATTATTCCTACATGTGACAAAAGTGTACACTAGTTTTTATTTAAGGTAAAGGTTCCCCTTGACAAATGTCCAGTCATGTCCAACTCTAGAGGGTGGTGATCATCCCTGTTTCCCAGCCGTAGAGCCAGCATTTGTACGTAGACAGTTTCCGTGGTCATGTGGCCACCATGACTAGACATGGAATGCTGTTACCTTCCCACTGTGATGGTACCTATTTATCTACTTGCATTTGCATGCTTTTGAACTGCTAGGTTGGCAGGAGCTGGGACAAGCGATGGAGCTCACTCCGTCACGTGGATTTGATCTTACGCCTGCTGGTGTTCTGACTTTGAAGCACAGAGGCTTCTGCGGTTTAACCCACAGCACCACCATGTCCCAGTTTTTACTTAGATTGTGCTATATGGTAATAACAATGATTCCATACTAATAAGCCCAAGCAGGTTTATCTCTTACATTGATTTATTTAATGTTGAAAAGTATTTGAATTGTTTTACATTGTTTTAAGGTGATTTTATGTATTGTAACCCAGTGGGTGGAAATTAAGTAAACAGACTCTACCCCAATGGGTTAAAACAAACAAACAAACAAACAAACAAACAAACAACTGCATACATAAATACATACATGGAGTGGGTTGATGAGTATTTCACAGTGAAAGTCCAAAAAGTGGTTCTTGTGATAATGCCAACAATCATATTGAGTGAATGTCCAAAACAGTGATGATAATTAAATTAATGATTATTTAAAAACAAAACAAAAGTCCTCTGAAGATGCCGGCCACAGAGACTGGTGAAACATCAGGAAGAACAACCTTCAGAACATGGCCAAAGAGCTCCCCCCCCCCCCGGAAAAAAAAACGACCACAACCAAAACAAAAGAAGGATCATTGAAGATAAACAATTTTAACTGATATTAGTGAACACATAATTTAGTGCACTTCATCAGATGCCTGCCTTTTCAACTTTGTCAGAAGAAGTAGGCCAAAACTGAGAAAAAGTTCACGCCAAATGAAACTCCTTTGTCTTTATGATGTCATGAAACTTTCTGCTGCATTTTTGCTGGAGCAGACTGAAGGTGTGATTATACATTTATACATTAGAATGTGAATCATCAGGCATTCTCTTGCTGTGAAGTCACACCAACACATTCAGTTCTCTGATTTACATAACAGAGGAGCAAAGCCTTCTAATTGCAGTTTTATTGACATTCTATTGAAGTGCCTGTAGTTAGCATGGTTCAAAGGAATTGCCTAAGAAATGCCTTTCTTTCTTCAATTACCCATTTCCTCATAATGGGAGAGCTTGTTAAACTGTAAACAAACAAACAAACAAACACAATTCTGCCCACCCAGGAAAAACTGCAAAAAAAAGAAAAGAAGTGTCTTGGGAGAGAGGCTTGTCAGAGACAGGTGAGTACTTTCTCTCTCTCTCTCTCTCTCTCTCTCTCTGTGTGTGTGTGTGTGTGTGTCTGTCTGTCTGTCTGTCTGTCAGTAGGCCTGCACCCTCCTCATTCTCCCTCATAAGGCAAAAGACGAGGCAAAGGTGTTTCTCCAAAGCACTGCTTTGTGTGTCTGCATTTGTGCGCTCTTTTGGGCTTTCCTTTCTGCTTCACTTCAGTGAAAGGATTCATTTAAAAAAAACAATGAGTCTCTAGTGAGGACGGAAAACTCTGCATTGGGGGTTTAGGATTCTCAGCTGAGCTGCATTTCCTGTTGTGTCATGAGATCAACAGGAAAAATATGAATCAGGCTACCCCAAACCCATAGCATTTTCCGTATTTTCCCTATGTAGTTAGGCTCAGTTGTCCCTCACAGATAACTACACTAATTGATGTTATAATTACTGTTAAGTGAACAGCCATATTCTCATGAGAGCATCCATGGCTAGCCAAGTTACTTTGGCAGCTAAAGCAGCAAATCATCCCACAAATGCCTCTCCCCATCCCTGGAAATAAATATACACCAACAAACACACACAAACACACACAAATGCTGGCTGTCAAATGGTGAAACAAAATTTATCTTTGGAACAGCTGAAAAATCTTCATCTTTATGAAGATTAGCAGCAATTTATTCAGAAGTACCCCAAAGAGCTTAGAATCTTCAATGCTTGCAGAACTGCCTTAACATTTAAATAACCCATCAATACAAAATATTTAACGGTCTTACCTGCTGACTCTCCTCGGTGGTCATAATGAAGCACTTACACTGCTGAAGTTGCAACAGGTACTTACAGCATGATAGTTGTGCCCTCCCTTTCTCTTGTGGAGGTTGTTGTTTCTGCTTTAGCCAAAGCAGTCTTCCAGCTGAGCCTAGGGGAAAAAACAACAACAACCAGCACATGCACCTGCTGGAAAAGAAAAACATACAATTCTTCCAGGAAATGGATATAAAAGAACCCAGCCAAATAAAGGTATATGCAAATAGTATGCAGTCATTTCTGTTATGGTGCTTCAAACCAATGAAAACCTTGCTGCTTTTGGAAACAACAGGACAAGGGCATGGAACAAAAGTTCTGTACCATAAGGACCATAACATGACTTTCTGCTGTCTCGGGGAATGTCTCTGCAGATCACCCAAGTTCATGACAGTTTTGGTTTTCCTAAGTAAAGCAAAAAAAATAATAATCTGATTTTAGGCTTTAAGCTTCCCAAATCCCGATGAGTGTTACTAATTTATGAGCATATGCATCCTAACTTCTCTTATGTTTCCAAGTTGCAGATCATGAAAATCAAGATGGTTGTACTCAGTGATTGTGGATTTGTTGCATTTCCTGTTTCATAGAAGGCAAGGGACGTCTGTTCCAGAGGGTCCCCTAATCCTTCGCAGCAGATTAGGAGGGTTGAAAGGAACAGCAGAGAAAGAATATTTGCTACTGAGTCACCCCCTCATTTCCACTATTGGATCACATGCTTCCCACTGAACCAAGGGACTTCCAATGGCATAGATTCAGAATTGATTTAATATACAGACAAAAATATAGAACTTCTCTACACTGCACATGGTTAAACTGTGGAATTAGCTCGTTGTTACCACATGATATGAGATACCAACCATGTCTTTGAAAGGGGATTAGACAAATTCCTAGAGGATAGGACTACTAATGACTGCTAATTGAGATGGCTATTTGAACTCTTCCGATTCAGAAGCAAAATGTCATTGTACATGCAATTTATTTATTTGTTTGTTTAATATCCCTGTTTTCCATCAAAAGAGGGACCCAAGGTGGCCTACAAATAATTGGGTGGGTGGAGGAACACCCTGATAATGCAATCAATTGCAATATTGAAAACAATTCAATGTATATTAAGCATTAAAACATTGCGAGAAAAACACATTTTAAAAAGAATACAACTTCCTCATTAAACCCTTCCCTTATTTACTAAAAACCTGTCTAAAAAGAAGGGTCTTTGCCTGCTGGCAGAAAGGTTTCAAGAAGTGAGTTACAAAATCTGGAAGGGGCCAGTGAAAAGGACACACTTTGTTTCCTGCCAAGCATGCCCAGGCTGGCACTGGGACCACCCTTGCTGGAGGGCCCATAATAGGGGACAGGGATTGCTTTCATGCCTTGCTTGTGGGCTTCCAAACAGTATCTTCCACTGGTTGACCGCTGTAGCAGCCAGCCCCGATGACCGGCAGAGATAGCCACCACAAACAGCAGGTTTAAGCTATCAGGAATTGGCAGCAAAAGTAAGAAAGAGCCCCATAGCACTTTATATGCCAACAACTCACTTTTTCGTCTTTAAGGCACCAGATATGACTCTTTGTTAGTTGTGCTGCCACAGACTAATCAAGCTACACCTCTAGAAATAAAAAGACAGGAAACTGTTTGTTTAAGAATTTATTACT